>NW_027551779.1:300000-478293 GCF_045843805.1 Urocitellus parryii | reverse complement strand
GCAGGAGGAGATGGAGGAGGAGGAAGAGGTGAGATATTTGGAGGAGGAGGTGAAGGAGCAGCAGGAGGAGGAGATGATGTAGGATGAGAAGGAGGAGGAGGAGGAAGAGGAGAAGGAGGAGATGGAGGAGGAGGAGGAGGAGGAGAAAGGAGGAGGAGGAGAGATGAAGATGATGATGATGAGGAGAATGAGGAGAAGGCAGAGGGGGAGAAGAAGGAGGAGGAGGAGGAGGTAGAGAAGGAAGAAAAGGAGATGGAGGAGGAGGAGGAGAACGAGGCATATTAGCATGGCATGTTTGTTACAATCAATGAAGCATTACTAAATTTTGTCCATGGGTCACTCAGATTTCCTGAGTTCCACTGGTGTAGGATTCTGCTTCAAGACCACCCACCTCCATGAAGGTAGCATGTCCCCTTGGCTCTTCTTCATCATGACAGTACCTAGATTTCCTCATCTTTGATGACCTTGATAGCTTTTAGGAGCACTGGTCAGTTATGCTATAGGATCTCCCTCTACTGGAATTTGTTTAAAGTTTTTCTAATTATCATCCTGGGGTCACTGGTTTCTGGTAGTAGATGACAAGAGTTAAAGGGAAATTTGTATCACACCATGGCAAGGGCACATGTCAACATGACCTGTCACTATTAACCTTGACCTTGATCAGCTGGACAAGAAAGGGTTTGTAAATTTTCTCCCACTCTAAAGTTACCAGCATCGAATTTTTTTTTTTGGGGGGGGTACTGAAGATTAAACTCGGTGCATTCAACCACTGAGCCCCATTCCCAGGCCTATTTTGTATTTTAAGACAGGACCTCACTGAGTTGCTTAGCACTTCACTTTTGCTGAGGCTGGCTTCAAACTTGTGATATCCAAGCCTCATCCTCCCAAGTCAGTGGGATTACAGCAGAGCACCAGCAGGTTTTTGTTTGTTTGTTTCTTTTCCTTTTTTATTTTTATAATTTTATTTATCTATTTGTTTCTTTTTTGTGCTTAGTGATTTGAACCTGCATGCCAGGAGAGCTCTAAATCACATTCCCAGTCCCCCAGCAGATATTTGAACTAATATTTTTTTCTTCACTCTATACTAAAATGGTCTTCATGTTCATTGAAAAATAAAATAAAATGAAACCAAAAGAAATAGAGCTGCTTCTTCTCCTCCTTCTCCTCCTCCTCCTTCCCCTCCTCCTCCTCCTCCTTCTCTTCCTCCTTCTTTTTGAGACAATGTCTTGCTAAATTGCTTATGGCCTCACTAAGTTACTGAGGCTGGCCTCAAGTTTGCTATCCTCCAGCCTCCACAGCCACTGGGATCACAGGTGTGTGCCACTGTGCTGTGCTTAGCAGCAGAGCATTGGAAAGCTTTCCCTCTGAATATCTGAGAAGAAAGCACTCTCCCCCTGATCAGCACATCCCTGCTGGCTTTCTGGACCAGATCATTCCTGAAGCAGTAGATGAAGGGATTCAGTAGGGGTGACACTATGGTGTTGAAGAAAGCCACTCCTTTGTTGAGGGTCATGTGCCCAGTTTGCATGGGCTTCAGGTACATAATTATGCAGTAGCTGAGCGACACCACCAGTATGTGGGAGGAGCAGGTAGAGAGGACCTTGCTGCGGCCCCCAGATATGGGCAGGTGCAGAACAGTGCGGCAGTATGACAAAACCGTCACCAGCAGAGTGCTGACCAGGGTGCACATGGCCACCAGGAAGCTGACCAGCTGCAGAATCCTGGTGTCATCACACACCAGCTCCAGCAAGGGGGTGCTGTCACAAAAGCAGTGGTTGGGGATGCGGGGACTGCAGAAGTGCAGGAACAACATCCAGGCACACAGAACCCCAAGGACCAAGACGCTGGTGACCCAGCAGGCCAGCACCAGCCAGCTGCACACCCGGGGCTTCATGAAAGTGGGATAGTGCAGCAGGTGGCAGATGGTAGCGGTCACCAGCCATAACAGCCAGCAGCAAGGACTCCACTGTGCCCAAGATGAAGAGGAGCTTTCTTTGCATAAAGCACCTGGCACGGGCAATGGTCCTGTGACCGGAGAGGAGGTGTGACAGAATCTGTAGGGTGACCGTGGACATGAACCCCACTTCCAGCAGGGAGAAATGGCGCAGGGAGTAGTACATAGGAGTGTGCAGGTGGCGGATGGCCAAGGTCAGGGTGATAATGAGTAGGTTTCCCAGGATGGTCAGCATGTAATGAGCAGGAGCACAGTGAAGAGAAGAAGCTGTAGCCCTTGCACGTCTGTGAACCCTAAAATCTCCAAATCCAGCGCAGCAGTGAGGATGGGTTCATGAGTTGTCATTGCCAAGGCACCAGGCTGGAGGTGGCTGCTCTCCTAGCCTGGTCCCTGTCTCTGCTCCTGGCCTGTCTTTAGTCTCTTGGTCTGTGTGGCTTTTTGGAAATACAAAGACAGTTAGTGCCTATTCTGCTGCTCTGAGAAGATGAGACAAGTGACATTTATTACAGTGCTGGTCATGGTGTGAATGCCACAGGAATGCTGGCTTATGTAGCCCACAATGACATCACTTCAGGAAGTAATACTTACTTTCATCATGAGAGTTGGCTCCTGCTTCCTCCAAGAGGACTGCTCTCTGATGAGTAAAAACATGGTGTGGGGCACACCTGTCATTCCAGGGACTCAGGAGGCTGAGGCAGGAGGATCACCAGTTCAAAGTCAGCCTCATAAAAAGCAAGGAAGTAAGCAACTCAGTGAGACCCTGTTTTTGTTAATTAATTAATTAATCTATGTATTATTTATTTATTTTTTTAGTTATCTGCAGACACAACATCTTTGTTGGTATGTGGTGCTGAGGATCGAACCCGGGCCGCAAGCATGCCACACAACCGCGCTACCACTTGAGCCACAATCCCCAGCCCGAGACCCTGTTTCTAAAAAAAAATACATAATATGGCTGGGGATGTGGTCCAGTTGTTAAGTGCTCCTGAATTCAATCCATAGCAACCCCCTGCAAAAAGAAAAACAACAATAACAACCACAAAAAAGAGAGATATAATGTGGGACACAAACAGGAGACACATACATACTTGAGCACTGTGTAGTAGTCACATTAAAAGAAACAGGAAAGCCAGGGGCTAGAGCAAACCTCTGTCATCCCAGGAACTTGGGAGGCTGAGGCAGGAGGATCACAAGTTTAAGGCCAGCTTCAGCAACTTAGTGAGAACCTGTCTCAAAATAAAAATAAATTCATAAATAAATAAATAAAAATATTCAGAGGTGTAGCTCTGTAGGGCATGGCTGCCCACTTCCTGGTCTTGGCAGTGCACATGTGGCTGGAATGGCTCCTGGTGATCAGCCAGAAGGAGGTGCTGTGGGTGGTGATGGAAAAGGCCAACCACCTCCAGGATAGGTCTGGGACTCTTCAGCCCTTGTGGACAGCTCGTGCTTCCCTTACAGACTATGGGATGGCTGTACATGTGAACTCGCTCCACCCTCTGACCTTTATCCTGATTGGCTCCTGTGCAGTATATAAGCTGTGTGTACTTCCTCAATAAACGAGATCCTGCTTCAACTTGTCTCCCTGGTGCGTCTGATTGTCCTCCATCGAGGGAGGGCTGGGTGTGGGCCACCAGTCGACCTTTACCTTTCTTGGCTCGTCTTGGTCAGGGTGTGCTTTCCCACTTCTCCTGCCAGTCAGGAGGAGATGGGGGACTAAAACCCCCACATCTGGCACCCGAACAGGGATGCCGAACCTCGACACCAAACCCGGATGCCAAGGAAGTATCGGCGAGCCAAGCCAAGGGAGTTTCAAGGTAAGGGCATCCCTGGAAAGATGGGGCAATCTTATACTAAGTACAATGACCCTGACTGGGAAGCCATTGTTAAGGAGCCTCTTAGGTCACAGAGAGTCAGTCCTCCAGCTGCCCAGGAGGAGAAAGATTGAAGACCTCCCTCTGACAATGGCCTCCTAGATCCTTTTGATCCCTGGCCTGGTCCTCTGGGTTCCACACCAAGTGCCCCTGTCCCGGAACACGTGATAGAGAGTTAGGATGGGGAGTGGCCTCTGCCATATTATCACCCCTCCCGCCACGGAAATTCTATGCCAGAAAAGCCAGGTAAGCCCCCATCTTGTATGGCTTTCCTGGTAAATGCTTACCCTGGGGGCCATAGACCAGCCTTATGGTATCCCTGGGAGGCCCAAGATTTTAAAGAACTCAAAAAGGCCATCTTTGAAGATGGACCTAATTCACCCTGGGCTGAAACCCTCCTCTTCCAGAGTTTGGCCCACCAACAGTGTACCACCCAAGACTGGAAAGACTTAACGAAGGCTGTGCTTCCTGGTCCCCTGTACCTGAAGTGGTGTGATTTCTTTAATGAGGAGTGCCACATTCAGGCTGAAATGAATCAGGCTTTAATATCCCGGTTCCTGTAACTTATGGCATGCTGTCAAGGTCCAGTGATCAATTTTCCACAGGCCTTCAGCAGGCTGCTATCCCTGCCCCCTACCAGGAGCAGGTATCGGCTTTAGGACTGACAGCATGGAAGAAGTTGGAGGGAGGCCCCTCAGAGCCCTCTATAGGAGGAGTAATTCAGAGGGCTACCAGGGATCTTGCCACCTTTAACAAGAGTATGGAAAAGACCATCCAAAGAAAATTCCCCCCAGGGCCCCTTCGGGACCAGTTTGTCAAGATGCTGGTCTGGGAGGGGATGACCACAGACCACAAACTAGCCTGTGCAGGGATGAAGAACAGATCTATGGGGAAGTGGATAGTGGCCACTAAGGATTTTGGTACTCAAACCCACCAATCACAGTCATTGGTCGCAGCCTTGCAGGCCCCAATGGCTTCGCTTGCTGAGGCCCTTACTAGTGCTCTCACCTCTTCAAGTGGTGCCGGGAAAGGGATTTGTTATGGATGTGGTAAACAGGGCCATTTCAAGAGAGAGTGCCCTACAGGTCGAATAAGACCCGGTGCCCAACAGGGACGTCCGTCAGATTGGACCAAGGGTCAAACTCTGCCTTAGATACCTTGCCCCCATGTAGAAAGGGATTCCATTGGCAAAGGAATTATAAGTCCAAATTTGATATTGAGAGGAAGCCTTTAAATTAATAAGGGGTGCCCTCCAGCCCCAATACCCAAAGGAGGCACCCCGCCTAGTGGCCTGCCTAGGGTCCACTGGACAGACCCCATAATCCCTGGAATTAGACCCAAAATGGATATCTTCACAGCAGGGAAAAAGTTGCACTGCTTGATTGACACTGGAGTGGATCAGACAATATTAAGGAAAGAGGAGGTTCCCCCACTATGGAAGCGGATTCCCAAACCTCAGTTATTGGGGGTGGGGGTGATACAAGGTCTGGAGAAACCAAGGATTGGCTTACTTGGAAGGATATAGATGGGAGTCAGGGAGAGTATGCCTTCTGGTGGCATCTGGCCTGACAGCTGATCTGAAGGGACAGGATATTTGGGGGGAAGCTGAGGTGATCATCACCACAGATCACAAAGGGTTATTGACGATATCCTAGAGAAAGAGGGGTGCCAACAAGAGTTTGGCCCATCGGGACCCCTTAGCGATTACCGGGGGGATCCACTTTTTGAGACATTGAGGCGGAACACTCCTGCACCCCGTGTGAGGCCTCAGCCCTAATCCTAAAGGCCACTGTTCTTACCATCCCCACCATTCAATGGCTTCCGGGCCCTCCAGTGTGGGTGGAACAGTGGCTACTTCCCCTAGATAA
Source organism: Urocitellus parryii (assembly GCF_045843805.1). Classification (NCBI taxonomy): domain Eukaryota; kingdom Metazoa; phylum Chordata; class Mammalia; order Rodentia; family Sciuridae; genus Urocitellus; species Urocitellus parryii. The sequence continues at coordinate 472,600 of NW_027551779.1, read as the reverse complement.
ACTACAAAAGCTAAAGGAGATAATATCAGAACAACTGACCCCAGGGCATATTAGGTCCTCCCTGAGCCCTTGGGATAGTCCTGAATTTGTCATACAAAGGACCTCAGGGAAATGAAGACTGTTACGGGACCTAAGAAAGGTTAGTGAGCGGATGATTGCCGTGGGTACTCCCTCGCGAGGGCTACCCTGGATCCCCTCCATCCCTTGGGATTTGGCTCTCATTGTGATTGACATCAAGGATTGCTTCTTTTTTATTCCCCTTGATCCCCAGGACTGTGAGAAGTTTGCCTTCTCCGTTCCCTCTGTTAACTTCCAGGGGCCAGACCAAAGATATGAGTGGGTGGTGTTACCCCAGGGCATGGCTAACAGTCCAGCTTTTGTCAGCATTATGTTTCACAAGTCCTGCAACCTCTTGGGACGTGATCGGACGTAATTCTATATGTTTGCATGGTTATGACATCATTATTGGGACAGCGGACGCCAAAGCGTTAAGCTCCACCTATAAGGAACTCTCTTTCAGAAGGGAGGATTACATATATCTAATGACAAGGTCCAGACCTTACCCCCTTTTAAAATTCTAGGGGCTGAACTTAAGTTGGACTATGTCTGTCCCCTTAAGCCTCAATGACTTTTCCAGTCATCCTACACCTTGGTGGAATGACAGAAACTGTTGGGCGAACTCCACTGGTTAAGGCCCTGGCTTCACCTGCCTACAGAAGACCTGCTTCCACTTTTCGACACTTTTCGAGATAAAGTCCGATTCGAGACCCAATATGGCGGAGGGTGGGGAGGCAGCGCTTTCAGTACCTCCTCAATAATGGGATCAGAGAGACACATTAATATGCTTAGATTCTACCTGCTGAGAAACTTCTAACAAAATTCCGCTGAAGTGAGACCTGCCGGGAATTAGTAGGATTATTGGAGATGACAGTTTGCCCCAGATGAGTGAATCTCCGCCACGTGGCGTGGAGGTCCAGGCCCGCCACCCACTGCCTCTGCATGGCGACCAGCCTCCAAGGCGGCTCAGAAGGCGCGGTGCAGGGACCCTATGAAGAGGTCTCTAACCAAGCCTTCATGAAATAGCGAACTGGGAATGGAAACCAACCGAGTTTGGGTCAGACCAGACAGGCCAGTCCCACCCCTCTCTTTCGACTCTCTGGTAAGGAGCCTGGGGCCCGCCATAGCAGAGAGGTGATGTCACCGAAGTTCAGCCAATGAGATTCCTTCCCAGTGGAATCCGCTTTAGCAGGTGTGTGACTCCCACCCCCACCAGATACAAACAGCAGGGAAACCTCAAGAATCTCTCTGTGGGCGTGACTGTAGGGGCCGAGGGACTCCCGACCCCCAAATGGCCCTACCGCCAGCGGTGTGGGAGTGTCTGTGGGGGCGGAGGGAAGCAGAGGGGACTCCCGACCTCGAACTCCTACTACTGCCAGTGGCATGGACGTGACTGTAGGGCCCGAGGGAAGTAGAGGGGATTCCTGATCCCCAACTCCCCTTACCACCAGCGGCGACACCCAAGGTCTTAGCTGCCAGTTTCCGAGGGTGTGCCCACCAAAGGGGTCCAGAAAAATTAAAATGTCGAATCCCAGATCACCGCTCCACAGCACTGGGGCTTAGATGAATGACAGAGTGAGTGCTCACTCATTCAGAAAATAGGGCACGCAGTGGGGCTGCAAGTGTAACCAGATCCTTGGGGAACTGCCTACGGTGAGCAGGACCTGGATGGCTGGCAGGAGGAAGGGGGGAGGGGCCGGAGAGTGAAATGGCGCTGGACTAACAAGTTTGAGAGACTCCCAGGAACCGCCTTACAGGGATTTCTGTCGGCACATAGAGGGCAGAAGTTCGGCTCGGAGGGCACAGCTCCGCCTACTGGAAGAGAAGAAAATGGATCTCTAAGACTTTACTTTTTTTAGTTTCTCTTTTATTAGTTTTTTTTTCTCCCCTTTTCCTTCTTTCTTTCTTTCCCTTTTAAAGTTTTATTGTTCTTTCCATTCTCCTCTATTCTATCTCTCTCTCCTTCTTTCTTTTTAAGAGCACCTTTCTTCCCCTAACCCCCAACTTTCATCCCAAGCATTACATCTTCCATTATGTGTAATTGTCTAAATGCAAATAGGTGAATGTTCCGAGGCTGTCTATAGGGCTCCTAAATACGTAGCTATTACCAAGCACCCTGATCCAATCGCCTGTTAATATCCCCCTTCAGTAGAGCAATCTTCCAAATTAGCCAAGACAAACTAACCCTCATACCATCATAGCACCTAACCTAAACATAAAGTCCTAAGACCAAACAACAAATCACTATATGCATACAGAATCCAGAAGCCTTTTATGAATTGAATGAATCAGCTTTAAAGTACAGTAAAGTGCAACATTTCTAGGCAGAGTCTCCCACCACAAAGGAGAGACCACAGAGATATACAAAACCAAAAAAAATTATAGGAGAAAACAGAAACACAGTAGTTAAACAGAGTTGGAAAGTAACGTGAACATGAAAAAACAATGTAAAAAAGGAGTACAAACAATTCAGGACAACTTAAATCTACAGGAGAACCTAGAGACATCAGAAAAATTGACAGAGAAAAAACTCAAGGCATACCTGACTCAGATGGAATGGAATCTTAGAGAAGTCATTAGACAGCAAGTTGAAACAATGAAAGAATACTTTGAAAACGAATTGCATAAGCAAATTCAAATTTCAAAGAAGGAACTCTACCAGGAGATAGAGATTAAAAAAAAAATCAAACAATAATGCTAGAAATGCAGGAAACCATAAACCAAAGTAAAATCTCAAACAAGAATATTTCAAATAGACTAGATCAAAGAGAAGTCAGAACATCAGATAATGAAGACAAAGTTTATCAACTCGAAAAAAAAAATATAGTAAACACAGAAAGGATGTTAAAAAAAAATCACAAGCAATCCAGGCAAGAGATATGGGATGTCATAAAAAAAACAAACTTGAGAGTTATTGGGATAGAAGATGGCATAGAGGTTCAAACCAAAGGAATGAACAATCTACTGAATAAAATAATCCTAGAAAACTTCCCAGATATGAAAGATGGAATGGATTGCCAAATCCTGGAAGCCTACAGGACCCAAAACATCCAAAACCGTAATAGACCAACTCCAAGCCACATAATTATGAAGATATCCAACATACAGAACAAGGAGAGAATATTAAAAGCTACAAGAGAAAGAAGGCAGATTACATTCAGGGGTAAACCAATTAGGTAAACGGCTAATTTTTCATCACAGACTTTGAAAGCAAGAAGATGCTGGAACAGTGTATTTCAAATGCTGAAAAATAATGGATTCCATCCAAGGATACAGTATCCAGCAAAATTAATCTTCAGATTTGACAATGAAATTAAAATATTTCATGATAAACAAAAGTTAAAAGAATTCGCAGCCAGAAAACCAGCACTGCAAAGCATCTTGAGCAAAACACTACGAGAAGAGGAATTGAAAAACAGCACCCAAAACTAACAGTGGGAGGTAACTCAGTAAAGGGAAGGAAAAAAATAACCAAAAAGGATAAACTAGCAATATTAAAATAAATAAATAAATAAACAAGCATGACGGGAAGTACTAACCATATATCAATAGTAACCTTAAACATTAATGTCTTAAATTCACCAATCAAGAAACATAGTCTAGTAACCTGGATTAAAAAAATTCCAACAATATGCTGACTTCAGGAGACTCATATGATAGGAAAAGATACACAGGCTTAAGGTGAAAGGTTGGGAAAAATCATACCACTCATATGGTCCTTGGAAGAAAGCAAGATTGGCCATACTCATATCAAATAAAATTAACTTCAAACCTAAGTTAATAAAAAGGGATAAAGAAGGACACTATATACTGTTAAAAGGAACCATCCACCAACAAGACATAACAATCATCAATATGTATGCACCAAACAAGGGTGCAACGTTCATAAAAATAACATTCATAAAACAAACTCTCCTCAAGTTCAAGAGTCAAAAAGATCACAACACAATAATTATGGGTGACTTCAACACACCACTCTCTCCATTGGACAGATCCTCCAGACAAAAGCTGAATAAATAAACTATAGAACTCAATAACACAATCAATAACCTAGACTTAACTGACACAAATAGAATATATCAACCATCATCAAGTGGATATATGTTCTTCTCAGCAGCACATGGATCCTTCTCAAAGATAGACCATATATTATGCCATAGGGCAACTCTTAGTAAATATAAAGGTATGGAGATAATACCATGCATCTTATCTGATCATAATGGAATGAAACTGGAAATCAATGATAAAAGAAGGAAGGAAAAATCCTGCATCACCTGGAAAATGAACAATATGTTACTGAATAATCAATGGGTTACAGAAGACATAAAGGAGGAAATCAAAAAACTCTTGGAGATCAATGAAAATACAGACACAACATATCAGAATCTATGGGACACAATGAAAGCAGTTTTAAGAGGGAAATTTATTTCCTGGAGTTTATTCCTCAAAAAAAGATAAAAAAAAAAAAACAACAACAAATAAATGAACTCACATGTCATCTCAAAACCCTAGAAAAGGAAGAGCAAAACAACAGCAAATGTAGTAGAAGGTAAGAAATAATTAAAATCAGAGCAGAAATCAATGAAATTGAAACAAACAAAAAAAAAAAACATTGAAAAAATTTTTAAAACTAAAAGTTGGTTCTTTGAAAAAATAAATAAGATCGACAGACCCTTAGCTATTCTAACAAAGAGAAGAAGAGAGAGAGCTCAAATTACTAACATACAGGATGAAAAAGGCAATATCACAAGGGACACTACAGAAATACAGAAGATAATTAGGAATTATTTTGAAAACCTATATTCCAATAAAATGGAAGACAGCAAAGATATGGATAAATTTCTTAAGTCATATGATTTGCCCAGATTGAGTCTGGAAGAATCACACAATTTAAACAGACCAATAACAAAGGAGGAAATAGAAGAAGCCATCAAAAGATTACCAACAAAGAAAAGCCCTGGACCGGATGGATATACAGCAGAGTTTTACAAAACCTTCAAAGAAGAATTAATACCATTACTTTTCAAGTTATTTCAAGAAACATAAAAAGACGGAGCTCATCCAAATTCATTCTATGAGGCCAACATCACCCTGATCCCAAAACCAGAAAAAGACACTTCAAAGAAAGAAAACTACAGACCAATATGTCTAATGAACTTAGATGCAAAAATCCTCAATAAAATCCTGGCGAATCGAACATAAAAGCATATCAAAAAAATTGTGCACCATGATCAAGTAGGATTCATCCCTTGGATGCAAGGCTGGTTCAATATATGGAAATCAATAAATGTTATTCACCACATCAATAGACTTAACGATAAGAACCACATGATCATCTTGATAGATGCAGAAAAAGAATTTGACAAAGTTCAGCATCCCTTTATGTTCAAAACACTAGAAAAACTAGGGATAACAGGAACTTACCTCAACATTGTAAAAGCTATATATGCTAAGCCTCAGGCTAGCATCATTCTGAATGGAGAAAAACTGAAGGCATTCCCTCTAAAATCTGGAACAAGACAAGGATGCCCTCTCTCACCACTTCTATTCAATATAGTTCTCAAAACACTGGCAGAGCAATTAGACAGATGAAAGAAATTAAAGACATAAAAATAGGAAAAGAAGAACTTAAATTATCACTATTTGCAGGTGACATGATTCTATACCTAGAAGACCCAAAAAGGGTCTACAAAGAAACTACTAGAACTAATAAATGAATTCAGCAAAGTGGCAGGATATAAAATCAAGACGCATAAATCAAAGGCATTTCTGTATATCAGCCACAAAACTTCTTAAATGGAAATGAGGACAACCACCCCATTCACAATATCCTCAAAAAAAAAAAAAAGAAAATACTTGGGAATCAACCTAACAAAAGAGGTGAAAGATTTATACAATGAAAACTACAGAACTCTAAAGAGAGAAATAGAAGAAGACCTTAGAAGATGGAAAAATATACCCTGTTCATGGATAAGAACAACTAACATCATCAAAAGGGCAATATTACCCAAAGTTCTGTATAGGCTTAATGCAATGCCAATCAAAATCCCAATGGCATTTCTTGTAGAAATAGATAAAGCAATCATGAAATTCATATGGAAAAACAAAATAGCAAAAGCAGAATAGCACAAGCAATTCTAAGCAGGAAGTGTGAATCAGGAGGTATAGGGATACCAGATTTCAAACTGTACTACAGAGCAATAGTAACAAAAACAGCATGGTACTGGTACCAAAACAGGCGGGTGGACAAATGGTACAGAATAGATGACACAGAGACCAATCCAAAAAATTACAACTTTCTTATATTTGATAAAGGGGCTAAAAGCATGCAATGGAGGAAGGATAGCATCTTCAACAAATGGTGCTGGGAAAACTGGAAATCCATATGCAACAAAAAGAAACTGAATCCCTTTCTCTCACCATGCACAGAAGTTAATTCAAAATGGATCAAAGAGCTTGATATCAAATCAGAGACTCTGCACCTGTAAGAAGAAAAAGTTGGCTCTGATCTACATATTGTGGGGTCGGGCTCCAAATTCCTTAATAGGACACCCATGGCACTAGAGTTAATAACTAGAATCAACAAATGGGACTTACTCAAACTAAACATTTTTTTCTCAGCAAGAGAAACAATAAGAGAGGTAAATAGGGAGCCTACATCCTGGGAACAAATTTTTACTCCTCACACTTCAGATAGAGCCCTAATATCCAGAGTATACAAAGAACTCAAAAAATTAAACAATAAGATAACAAATAACCTAATCAACAAATTGGTCAAAGACCTTAACAGACACTTCTCAGAGGACTACATACAATCAATCAACAAGTAAATGAAAAAATGCTCACCATCTCTAGCAGTCAGAGAAATGCAAATCAAAACCACCCTAAGGTACCATCTCACTCCAGTAAGATTAGCAGCTATTATGAAGGCAAACAACAACAAGTGCTGGCGAGGATGTGGGGAAAAGGGTACTCTTGTACATTGCTGGTGGGACTGCAAATTGGTGTGGCCAATTTGGAAAGCAGTATGGAGATTCCTGGGAAAGCTGGGAATGGAACCACCATTTGACCCAGCTATTGTCTTTCTCGGACTATTCCCTGAAGACCTTAAAAGAGCGTACTACAGGGATACTGCCACATCGATGTTCTCAGCAGCACAATTCACAATGACTAGACTGTGGAACCAACCCAGATGCCCTTCAATAAATGAATGGATAAAAAAATGTGGCATTTATAAACAATGTAGTACTACGTAGCACTAAAAAATGACAAAATCATGGAATTTGCAGGGTAATGGATGGCATTAGTGCAGATTTTGCTAAGTGAAGCTAGCCAATCCCTAAAAAATGCCAAATGTCTTCTTTGATATAATGAGAGCAACTAGGAACGGAGCAGGGAGGAAGAGCATGAAGAAAAGATCTACTTTAAACAGAGACATGAGGTGGGAGGGAAAGGGAGAGAAAAGGGAAATTGCATGGAAATGGAAGGATACCCTCATTGTTATACAATATTACATATAAGAGGTTGTGAGGGGGAAGGGGAAAAAACAAGAGAAAGAATTAAATTACAACAGATGGGGTAAAGAGAGAAGATGGGAGGAGAGGGAAGGGGGGATAGGAGAGGATAAGAAACGTAGCAGAATACAACAATGGCATTATGTAAAAATCTGGATGTGTAATCGAAGTGATTCTGCAATCTGTATTTGGGGTAAAAATGGGAGTTCAATACCCACTTGAATCAAATGTATGAAATATGATATGTCAAGAGTTTTGTAATGTTTCGAATAACCAATAAAAAAAGAACATAAACTGGATATATAACATTTGAAGACGCCTTTTAAAAATCATAGAAAATGAAATAACTAGGATTCCCTTCTATCATGTTTTGAAATATAAATTTTCTTTAATTAGGTTTAAGAAAATAAAATGTACAGCATCAGAAAACCAGGAGGAGTCCTCTGTGGATGGAGGGCTCATGACTGGGTTTCAGCATGGCTCAGAGGAAGCATCCCTGCCTGCACCTTCGTGGGAGGGAGGGAGGGATTGAGGAGGGAAGGGAACTGTGTTTTCAGAGGAGCTATATCTGAAAGCCAGTGGAAGACATTTTTCTATGGAGAAACTTCCTGGTTAGATGTGGAAACCTTATTTCCTGTCCCCTCAATGCTGTTGAAAGGAAGTGGCAGAGTCAGATGCTGTCACCAGTCCCCCACAGGCATTAGCTCCCTGCAGCCTTAGGACACAGCTGGTAGAGAAGCAGCTGACCATCTGCACACTGTGCAGGTCACACACGTGTGTATCAGTGAGACCCACAGGGACCTCCATGGTTCACAGGTAGATATTTTATAAAGAATGCAATATTGCTACTTCTGTGCTAATTTATCAGTTTTATTAGAAAATATTCAAAAAATGTGGACATTTCATAAAAGCAAGTTAAAAGGGATCCTCTGAGCCTGTCCCCTCCTGGCTGTGCCTTACCTCACTCACAGCTGCAAGGATCACTCAGTCTAGGAAATCGGGGTGCAGACACAGGGCCTGTCCCTCATCAGGATGGCCCAGGATGTCCTCCTCAAACAGAGCTCTGGGGAGAGAGGGGCTGCAGCAGCTCTTGGCTGCCCTAATGTGCCAAGCCCCACGTCATGACTGGAACCCTGGAGGAAACAAGCCATCCTCAGACTGCAGGATCTGAACAAATGACATACATAAGAGAAAGATAATGTGGAAAAGAAGTTGAGAAACAGGTCTCATCTGAAGAGCTCACCATGGGGAGAAATAAGAAAAACTTATTAAGTGGGCATATTAGAGGACGAAACATAAGTGGAGAAAAAAGTGTGAATGGGGGTTTGTTTCTTTAAGAAATCATCAGGATCCCTTAGAGCTGATGGAGTGAGGTCCCTTTTAGAGACAGGTAGCACAGCAGTGACTTCTCTCCTGCCCTGACCAGGGAAGCCTTCACTTAAACATTTTGCATCCTGTCACTGTCCAAATCATGGACAAACCTGATATCTGTCTGTCTATCTGTCTATCTATCTATCTATCTATCTATCTATCTATCTATCTATCATCTATTGATCCATCTTAATAATTGGGCCAGACACTAGTGATCAATAACAAAGTCAGAGCAGCCTGGTCATTGTCAAGGACAGCAGTGGATGAGGAGGAGGCTCTCAGCAGAGCCCAACACCAGCTTGGGCTGCCACAGCTGTGTGTGGAGAGTCACAGGCTGCAGGGAGGAGGGACATATCTGTTTTCTTGGGTGCAAGGTGAACACAGTCACATGTGTCCTGTAACCACTGGGATGTATGTTTTCATTTAGTGATGCTCATTAGCTATAAAAAGGGCATATTTGTTTTTTGTTTCACTCATATCAAGTTCACCATGATTTCTCCACTAACATCTCTGTTCTCCCTGATGTCCTGTAGAGGAGACACCATGGGACCTTTGGAAGCCAGGAAAGGGCAATCACTACTCTTACAACTTGGTTTTAATATTAAGCAACTGCAGCCCCTGGTCCCTGCTCCAGCTTTAGCCCCCTAGCACTGGATTTAGCCCTTTACTTTGATTATTCATGAATATTGTTAGTTTTTTAATAAGAAATGATTATCTCAAGTAAATCACTTTAGGTTCTCATCTATTTCTCAGATGGCAGAGAGTTTAACGTATGGCTCTATCAGATCTCAAAGTTAATATTACTAAGTTGTCTTGCTATTTTCTGCTTAAACCTTACTAGTTCATAGTAATATTCACCAAGGAGGAGAATTTTATTTTACAGGCTTGATTTTCATAAATCAGTTCAAAATATTTTTTGATGTTTTCTAGAACATGATGGGTTTACTTTTGTGAGGTCAAAACTGAGACAAAATACATCAGCATAAGACAATGCTATTTGATGTTTTGTAGGAATGTGAGGCTCAACACTCTGCGTAAGTCCATGATCCAAACAGAGAACATAATTTCATTCTGATTAATTGAAAAGAACTTCAGTTTGTATAATTTTCTTTCTTATTAACTCAGGTAGTAAAACTATATGCTGAAAAAAATATTTGAACTGATTTATGGAGACAAGAGAATGAAAATCAAGCCTATAAAATAAAGTTCTCTTCCATGGTGAATATCACTATGAACTAATAAGTCTGAAGCAGAAAATAAATAGACTACTTAGTAATATGATCTTTGAGATCTGATGGAGCCGAATGATAAACTCACTGATATCTGAGAAATAGATTGAAATTTGAAATGGTTTACTTGAGATAATTACTTCTTATTAAAAAATTAACAATATTCATGAATAATCAAAGTAAAGGGCTAACTGTAGTAAGAAGAGAATTTCCCTTTTCAGTCTAGAGAAAACAGTCTATTTGTTTTAATTAGTTACCCATGACAGTAGAAAGCATTTATACACTTTGATATATCATACATAGATGGGATATAATTTATCATTTTTTCTGAGTATACATATTGCAGAATCACATAGTCACATACATACATAAAGTAATAATGTCTGTTTCATTCTCTTTCTTATTCCCACATCCCCTGCCTTCCCCTCCTTTCACTTTACTCTACCTAATGTAAGTTAATGCGATTCTTTTTTTCGTTTGCATTACAATTCTTAATACACATATATACCACAATTTTTGTATCTTTTTTATGTAATGTATGTTGACACTCAATTCAAGTCTTCATACATGTATTTTGGATGTATGATGCAATTCCACCATCCTTGCTAATCCCCGTCCCCCTCCCTTTTCCTCCCACCCCTCTGCCCTATCTAGAATTCATCTATTCCTCCTATTCTCTCCCTTCTTACTCCATTATGAGTCAGCCCCCTTATGTCAAGGAAATATTCGGCATTTTTTTTATTTTAGAGGGGAGGCATTGGCTAACTTTACTTATCATTATCTTCTCCAACTCCATCCATTTACATGGAAATGCCACGATTTTATTCTTGTATTTCTGAGTAAAATTCCATTGTGTATATATGCCACATTTTTTAATCTATCCATCCACTGAAGGGCATCTATGTTGGCTCCATAGTTTAGCTATTGTGTATTGTGGTGCCATAAACTTTTATGTGGCTGTGTCCTTGTAGTATGATGTTTTTAAACTTTGTGCTTAGAATGAGGAGAGGGATAGGTGGGTCAAATGGAGCTTCCATTCCGATATTTACAAGGAATCTCCATACTACATTCCATGTTGGCTGCACCAATTTGCAGTCCCACCAGAAGTGTATGAGTGTACCTATTCCCCACATCCTCACCAACACTTATTGTTGTTTGTCTTCATAGGAGCTGCTATTCTGACTTTAGTGAGATGACATCTTAGAGTAGTTTTGATTTGCATTTCTCTGATACCTAGAGATGATAAGCATTTTTTCATATCTTTATTGATTGTATATCCTCTCCTGAGTAGTGTCTGTTCAGGTCCTTAGCCTACTTGTTGATCAGGTTATTTGTTTTTTCATGTACCAGGATCATTTAAGTCCTCTGTTTTGGACCACAGCTGCTTCATTTGTGTCCTCATATTGTGAAGCTCCCAGCTTCTTGGACTGAGTTGTTACCAATTTGCCAGTGTTGCCATCCTGCAGGCAAACATTTGGTAACTATTACTCTAATGATTATGTGAGTAAATAAAATAAGCTCCCTTCTGTATACACATGCACATTTTTTTGTGTATTCTTTTTTTCTGAAGAATCCTAAAAATACAGGCATATTCTCAATGTCTGGGTCATATTGCATCTCTAGTTATAATTTTTTGAAAACCCCCTTATAGTTTTTTAATGTATATTCAAATGTATATTCCTGGAAAGGATGTCCAAGAGTTTCCTTTTCTGCATATCCTCTGCAGTATGTGTTACCTACCAACATTTTTAGGATTGAGCCCACAAGCATGTGGTTATATCACATGGTGATATAACCTGAAAGCATAAAAATTCCAGAAGAAAATGAGATTTTTTTTTTTTTTTGCCGTTGTTGTTGGCAATGGTTTTAGATAGAATATGCAGAGACTGTGCAAGGAAAAACGGCTGAGACTATATGAAGCAAAAAATGCTTCTATACAGCAAAGAAATCAATCAATGAAATGTAAAGTAGACTGGGTTAAAGAAAACTGATTCTAGCCCCATGTCAGAAAAAGCTCAGCATCCAAAATATAAGAAACTTACACAACTCACCAAAATTTAATATAAACCCCTCATAACCTAATTTAAATATGGTAAAATACTTAGATTCTTCCCTAAAAATTAAACAAGTGTGTAAAGACATATGAAAGTTACTCAAGATCATGTATTAGGCTACATTGTCTCACAGGATTATGGGTGCACACTCTCTGTCCTTCACGGGGCATCTTGAGATCAATTAGCAAAATGCCAGGTTCTCATTTTCCCACATTATGCTTCCTCATTATTCCATGTTAACTGCCAAGAAAATCCCGAGCCTGGAAAACAACAAAATATAGATAAATTGCTAGATAATCATCAACTTTGAAAATTATTTCAGAAATCAATAGAATACATTAGTAGACCCAGATGTGAAGAAATGTAAAATAGACCTACAAATCAAGATTTAACTTTACAGCTGCTCAAAAAATACTTGCAGTTATGCTGATATGGGAGCACATGCCACTAGTCTTGACTACCTTGAGGCCACAGCAAGAAGAGGATTTAGGCTAAGGAATTTGAGGCCAAAATGGCAAAAAACTATCTCTAAAAATTGACCCACCAAAAAACCAAACAGTAATCACATTTTTAAAAAGGAGTCTTCACGGGTGATTTCTGTGAAACATGTAATTAGGATCAGTAACCATAATTCATGATCACGTCTAAATGTAGAAGAAGAAAATTGACTAATTCTTTCTGTAAGGCCAGAAATACCAGCTAACACTGCATAAGAATGGAAATTGCAGACCATCTTTTTATAGATGTTGACCCAGATATTCAAAACCCCTAGCAAACTGAGAACAACAAAAAGAATGATTGGACTTCATGACCAAGAGGGACATTGTCATATGGAAAGTTTCCAAAAATCATTTTGATAGAGCAAACCTTTTGGCGAATCACTTATCAAATTACTATAAAACTTATGGCCAATTATGACTAGAGAAAAATTCTTTTTCAATCCATTTAAGGGCAGCTATGAACTGTTTTCATATTTAAAGGTGTTAACTGAAGTGTTTCACAATTTAGTGTTAGAAAAAGATAAAAATGTTTGCTTTTCTGACTTCTAAATATTGTTTGAGAATATTAAACAGGATTTCCATCAAAAATCACATAGCATATGGAGATTATACTATTATTTTTATAATGTTTCTAAGCAATTTCCATAAACTAATAAAATATAAGAATTAGTTCAATAATGTCATGGTCAACATTAAATCATTTAAATTATATACAGTAGCAATGAGAAGTGTTAAAATCACAAATATAGGAAAATAATCTAAATGAAAGTATTAACAAAAGAATTGTTCACTGCAAAGTAAAAAGTAAAGGTGAAAATAAAATGCAAAAAAGATCATGGAAACAAAATGGGAAAACTGTTAGTATTAAATGATTAAAAGTTTGATTTGGGGTTTTAAGGGTTGATGGGCTTCCTCCAGACTAGCGCTTGGGTGGGGCCAGCCTTCCTCCTCCCTCTGGCCTGGCATGGTGCCGAGCTTCCTCCTCTGGTCTGATATATGTTCTATATATGTCAATTAATTTATTAATTGTGTTATTGAGCTCTATAGATTCTTTATTCAACTTTTGTTTGGAAGATCTATCCAGTGGTGAGAAAGGTGTGTTAAAGTCACCCCAGATCATGTTGTGGTCAATTTGACTCTTGAACTTGAGAAGAGTTTGTTTGAACATAGGTGCCCCATTGTTTGGGGCATATATATTTATGATTGTTATGTCTTGTTGGTGTATGGTTCCCTTGAGCAGTATGAGATGTTCTCCTTTATCTATTTTGATTAACTTTGGCTTGAAGTCTAGTTTATTTAATGTAAGTATGGAGAATCCTGCTTGCTTTCAAGGTTCATGTGAGTGGTATGTGTTTTCCCAATCTTTCACCTTCAGTCTGTCTTTTCCTGAGTCTCCTGGGGGCAGAATATGGTTGGATTTTTTTTTTAATCCAGGCTATTAGCCTATGTCTTTTGATTCGTGTGTTTAAGCCACTAACATTTAAGACTATTATTGAGTCATGATTTGTATTTCCAGCCATCTTTGTTTATTTTTGCTACTTGAAATGTTAATTATTGTTTAATTTTTAATTTGTATCTTCATATAGGTTCCAGAATTTTAATTGAACATGTGTAGTGATCAAATCTGTGCAAGTTCTACCTTCTAAAATATCATTTTGATGTTTGAAATGTGTGAACTCTTTATAGAATGTCCATAGTCTAATAATTACTTTTACAGTTCAAATTATGAGCTATAAAACCTAAGAGTTACTTTTCCCTCTTAACTGCTTTTTGGCACTCCTTGCCAACTCTGTCTTATAACAGATATAAAAAGATTTTCTCTTTTGTGGTTCTTTGTGATCAACTTTCTCAGCTTCAACATATTATTGCAAATACAGGATTTGTGAAATATGAAAAATCACTAGAAAAAGACAGTCTCCCATGGTAAATCCAGAAAAAAGAATATAAATTTAAAAACTGTAAACTATAATCCTAGTGCTTTGTAACGCTAAGACAGGAGGATGCTGAGTTCAAATCCAGTAACAGTAGGGCCCTGAGCAACTTGGTGAGATGCTGTCTCTAAATAAAATACAAAATAGGAGTGAGGATGTAGCTCATTGTTTGAGTGCCCATGAGTTTAATCCCTGTTACCCCCCAAATATATTAGGGTTCACTTTTAATCACTAGGGCTTAGTTATTTTTGGTGAGATCTCTATATAAATGTCATATGCCAATTTTCATGAATTTATTTTATGTAAGTCAAATATTATATAAATATTTTTACAGTATAGGCTTAAATTGATCTATATTATTATGTAAAAAATAACTTAAAAATTTCTTTAGATGTAGCTGAATCCTTGCAATCCCATTGGCTCAGGAGTCAGAGGATTGCAAGGCCAAAGTTCAGTAACTTAGCAATATTTTTACCCAATATAAAAAATGGCTGGTGAGATAGTTTAATGACTAAGTGCCCTGGGTTCAATCTGGGGTACAAAGGAAAGGAGGAGGGTTTTAAAATTTCCTTGTTTCAACAACAAAAACAAAAGTGAAATTTAAAACCAAAGACTCTATTCTATAACTTTTCTGTGACACACAGAATCTGCTTTATTTCATTTTAAACATATGAATCTTACACAATCCAAATTTTCAATAAATGACATGTTTTAATCACGCGGGTCTCCAGGACATTGGATGAATTTAAGGTCAGTGTCGCTGAGGAATCTGCACTTATACAAACTGGAGTGTGCAGGTGCCATGAATTTGCAGTAATAGTCAAGAAATCATGAATGGATTGTTCATTGCCGTGAAACTGTTGGAAAATTGTTTTCTGATGGTAAATTTCTGTATCAGTATTGGGAAGAACTTAGACCCTTTCCTGATAGTATGCTTCAAAGAAAGGGACACAATTTCATGCAATAATGAGAAGAACTATTCTTCATACAGGAAGTGGCTAGGAGAAGCACAGTCTGGTCATTCTGCTAGCTCCAGTTTTGAACCACAATCATCACTAAATGATGTGCTTCAAGTATGATTAAAATTGTGTAAATGTACCATGGTAGTGTTGTGAAGAAATATCTGTAGTAATGTCCATGCTAAGGTACCATTGTTGTTAGGAAGCATCCTGGAGAATGGAAATGATTCATAGATAACTGAAATCCTGAGCTATGTACCTTCCCAGCTGTGCACATTATGCCTGGCACAACATAGTCCAGGAGATCATGGGACATGACACAAGCTCTCTGACATCAAGGAGGTAATCTGAGAAACATCCCTCAAACAAGGGTCTACAGAGTGATACTTCCAGCTTGGTCCATGGATGCCCTATTGTACTGGGCACTCATGTCCTTTATGCACTGGAGAAATCAAGCTGCCCCCTAGAGTGGGCATTCTGTTTGGAAGAATATGTAAATCACAGGGAATCTAACACAGATTTCTGAAATAGGTTATATTTGAAGAATTCACATATGGTAAGAAGAAGGAAAGGCCAAGTGAGGAGATGAGAAAAAACAGATCACACATGAAAAAGAAATTTTCAAAAAAAAAATCAGAAGTTTTGTTTGTTAGAGCTGATAGTAAAGACTCCCTTTAGTATCTGGATCCAGGAAGGTGTCGTGTTACATATGGTGCTGTCACTAAAGTCAGGGGTAGCTGTATGACACATGCACCATCATCTGTGTTGCAACCATCTAGTGAGGACTGCTCAGGCAGTGGACACGAGCTGGTGGTCAGGACAGAAGTAGAGAGAATTATAGGAGAAGGACACCCCACTGTAAGTTAGGTTTATTTGGATTCTCTGGGTGGGCACATTCCATGGTGAAAGTGAGAGGAAGAAACATCTCTTCTCCCATATTCAGTGTGAGCCTCATGCTGTTCATAAGGGGTAAGAAAATAGGATCTGTCACCCCTAACAACACATGTGCAGACTTACAGCTTGGGGTTGTCCTCATCACGAAGCTCAGCTTCACCACTACCTCCAACCCTCCCCATGTACTCTTGGTGTTTACTAACAGATAAAAGAAAGATGGAGAATTGAGACTGGTCTTGCTTCAAGCAAGTGGGCTTGGGACTGATGTCAGCCTAGGCAGAAACCTCTTACATGTGGCTCTTTGTGTGCTGGGAATCTATGAAGAGCACTAGGGAGAAATGACTGACACTGCAGGGAGGGCAACACCATCACCCAGCACCTCTGCTGCAAAACACACCCTCCAGGAACACAACAAGCAAACCCTGGGCAAGAATTGACTGAATGAATGGCAGCTCTTTGTGAGAAGTAGGTATGAGAACCATGGCTTGCTTTTATAAATAGTCAGGGGTTTAAAATACAGCTCAGGATTCACACTTACATCTATAATATTTATATTACTATCATTTTAAATTTCTCCTGAGAAAAGCAACTAGAAGATAAATTGTCCTTTAAAGTCAAGAAAGAAGAAGCCCCAGAGGTGCTGCTCTGTGGGCACAAGTGCATGTAGTACTTCATACAGGGCATAGGTTAATGGCGTCTGCGTGGCAGGCCACTCCCCATGCTAGGCGTGTGAGTGGCAAACTGCTTACCCCATTAGCACAGCTCTGGGCAGGAGGCAATGTGTTGCACACCCCCTCTTTGATTGTTCACCGCAAGGACAGTTAGCAGACATTGCATTGGTGGCTGTCTATATTTTGCTTAGGCACTGCCTGAGTACATATACATAGTAACTGCACAATAAAATAAGGCCAGCTTCCTGATTGGTCTCTGGAGGTCTTGATTAGAGACTCCACAACCATACTCTCCTCTACTCTGTTTTGTGGAGCTCCTCAGGGATGAGAGAGCCCATGCATTTCTCTGCAGAACCCAATCTCTCATTACTGGGAAACCCACAGGCTCCTGCAGGAGGGTCTGTTTTCCCTGACTGATGTTGTGATGGAAGAGTCAAGTTCTCCTTTCACCTTTTCTGCTTTATCTTGTTCTGTGTGTCTTAGGGTCATGTTTATCTGTGCATACTAATGACATGAGAAATTGAATTTTGGAAAAAAAAATGGAAAGTGACCGGGACAGGATTGATTTCAAGTGTCCTGATTGTTCCTCTAAGCAAAATTGAATTTACAGATTTCCATTATTAGATATTACAAAAGGTTTTTAGTGATTAAAACAGAATGGACTAATACATAAAAATATTCTTCCAAATTCTTGTGAATTATATTCATAAGCCTATAATTTGGCACCATGAATTGGAACTTATCAGCACATTTATTTGATTTTCTAAAATATTTAATGTACTTCCTTCTGATCATGGTCCCTTGTTGACTTTTACCAACTGAAAGTTCTTAACCACATGAGATTCCATTCTATAAAATGAGGTTTTGAACATAGAACCTCATTTCCCTCTAAAGATTTCAAACTGTACAATTACTCAAACAATAATTTTTCTATGAGTTATGAAGATGACAAAAGCAAGATTATCAATCAAAATATTAAAACTTATTAATTTCCTGGTAATAAGTATACAAATTGTAGTGTTTAAAATCTCTACATGACATACCATATGTAAGTTATGTCCCATGAAGTTATTAAATTGAAAAATGAAGAAGTAAAACTGACATTCCCTATAAGAAAAATTGACTCATATTAGCAGATCTCAAAGAAGCAAACATCTTTAGAAGACAATATCCTCACTACACCATACAGAACATGGTCCTCTGGGCTCCAACAGTTCTAATAAGCCCAGAGGACCATGTTTTATATGGTGCTATGAGGTCTTCTAAAGATGTTTGCTTCTTTGAGAAGCAAAGAAGCTACTGGGAAAGCTCACTAGTAGACTGAGTTTCCTCCTCCAGTGCCCTTTTTAGAATCCACACTAACTCTGCATCTGAGGACTCAGAGGTACTTTGTCTCCTGAATAAGCTGAGCAGAGCACAAACACTTTTAATTTTTATGGAAAGAATGTGTTTAAGTGCTGTCTCTGCAGATTTGTAATTTTAGTGTCTATAGAAAGGCAAAAAGTTCTCACTGGAGAACACAGAACTGTGACTGCCCCAGTGGGACATGACATCTATCTTAATTTTATTGTCTTCTCTGATGGATAACAGCAATCCAAGATATCTGGGTTTCAAACCTTTAAATTTTCCTGGACAGATCTGGAAAAGAATCTTGATTGAGATTATTTTCTCATGTTGATAAGGAAACTTAAATTAGTCTAATACTGGTCCTAAAATCAAATTAGTCCAAAACTATCCCACAACCTATAATGCCTCTACTTTGATGTGAGGGACTCCTGGCACCCCCATATTTTCCCTGAAGTCCTGAAGTGTGTGATGGACCCCCTCTTTCCTAGTTTGCACATGGATCACACATTCTTGGGGATAGTAATGGTTTAGTATGTCATCCTTTCCAAAGTGACAGTCCTGTGGCCAAGCTCTAAGTGAAATATTAAAATTAAGAAAAAGAAGAGGAAGACCTATAGGTCACATGTTGTAGAAATCACAGGCAGATGGAATCTAGTCAGAGCCAAGGCAGAGTCCGAACTGGAGTCCACTCTGAGAAACCTACATGATCAACTCCACCTTCTGTGAGAGAAAAAGATGTAAAAAGCAGGCTCAGTATCCTGGGTACTGTATATAAATATACATAACATGCTATATTAAAAAGGATCCCCATCATCTGGAGTCAAAAGAAAGGACAGTCATTTCAAGCAGACCCACTTATGTTCCAGTTATAGAAATCAGAAGATAGTTCTTGAACACTGCCATTATCAACATGTGAAGGGTAAGTACAAGCGTGATAATGAATTAAACATTTATTTTTCTAGAGGTAATGGAAATTTGGACTAAATGAAATATATAAAATGAAAACTAATATCCACAGACAGAAATTCCACATGGATGGGATAAGGGAGGTTGGAAAACTGAAGAAGAAAGTCACAATAATTGCCAAAGCATGAGACCTCCAAAGCCACATGAGAGGGAAACATAAAACAGGAAACGAGTCCAAGTCATTGAACAAGTATTTCAGCATATGAACAGTTAGGAAAGATACATCAAGAGTGGAGGAAAATAATCCCCTCATGCAGCCCCCATCCTGGACCAGTCACATGAAAGTTTTGTGCCTTTGGTGAATTGGGCTCTGCCTTACTCCCTGGCATAGCCTATTAATCACCAGTGTGCCACCTGGAATTCTGTCCCTCATATATACTCACTTCCTTGGAGGCTTCTGAATGAGCCATGGCAGAAGGTTGGCCAGTGCTCCCAACTTTGTGGAGCCAAGAAGAGCTCTTTACAGAGGTGGAGAATTGCAGACCACACCTTTGTTGTAATGTGGACATGCTGTGTAATTAGGTGTTGTTGAGTCCAATCTCTTTGTAGCCATGATTTTTCATAGAGAGGAAAATAATTTCATTGCTAATTGTGAGGATTAGGCCAAAACATACTGAACAAGTGGGTTCCAACCAGTTAAAGAAGGCTCTCTGGGGATCTGGGCATGGTGGTATTTGCCTGTAATCTCAGCAGCTTGGAAGGCTGTGGAAGGAGGTTGATGAGTTCAGAGCCAGCCTCAGTGAAAAAAATCTACTAAGCAGATCAGTGAGATCCTCTCTCTACATAAAATAGGGATAGGGATGTGGCTCAGGGGTTGAATGCCCCTGAGTTCAATCTTCATCATCGTATCCCCCCTCCCCCAAAAAAGAAGAATGTCTAGGGAGTGAGTCTCAGGCTTTGGATTTACAACAGCTTCCATGGAGGTTCTAAAGTGTAGAACTAGTATAGAATAAGTGTTATGGGCCAAGCTCTGGGTTGGATGTGCATGCATTTGAATCCAGGCTTTTATATATATCTATATATATTATAGATTTTATGTTAATCTATTGATGGAATATTTCCTACGCAAGGCATGTATGTGCTTTATTTAAAGTCTGAAATAGTAGATTTATATTTTAAATAATCTGTAGCTACATATTGAAAAATAATAGTCATCAGAAAATCATGTATGTGAAGCTAGATCATTTCATGACTCTTTAGAACATGTAGATCTATAAGGCAAGATAGTAAGAGAAGCAATAAACCCGAAACATTTATGAACTTGGGATGCCATTTAAAAATCTGAGGTAAATGTTGGTCCACAATCTGACTTCCATAACCAGACCCCGACAGCACAAAAATTAAAAATCAAGAATAAATAAAGGGGAGAGATTCAAACTAAAAAGCTGCTTCTTAGCAAAAGAAACAATAATGTGAAGAAAGAACCTACAAATTTTATACATACCTTTACCACACATAATTCAGAAAAAGCACTAATGTCTAGGGTATATAAAGATCTAAAAAATAACACAAACAACAATAACAAAAACCAATTAGCAAATGGGCTAAGTAACTGAACAGACACTTCACAGAAGATATATAATCCATTACCAAATATATGAAAAAACATTCCACCCATCAAGCAATTAGGAAAAGGTAAATCAAAATTACTTTAAGATTTTTTCCCACTTCAGTCAGATTGGCAATCATTAATAATACAGGCAACAATAAATGTTGGTGAGGTTGTGGGGGGAAAAGGAACACTCACACATTGCTCATGAGATTGACTCTAAATTGGTGCAACCACCATGGAAAGCAGTATGGAGATGCCTTGAAAAACCAGAATGGAACCATCATTTGACACAGCTATCCCTCTCTTCGGACTATACCTAAAGGAATTAAAAACAGCATACTACAGGGACATAGCTGCACCAATGTTTATAGCAGCACAATTCACAATAGATAAACCATAGAACCAACCTATGTTTCCTTCAACAGATGAATTGATAAATAAAATGTGATATATATATATATATATAATTTCCCCAACCAATGGAATATTACTTAGCTTTAAAGATGAATGAAACTATGCCATTTGGTGGTAAAAGGATAGAGTTGAAGAATATCTTGCTAAGTGAAATAAGCCACCCACACACACACTCACTCACACACACACACACACACAAACACAAAGGTTAAATGTTCTCTCCTTAAGTGTATGCTAATTCACAATGGGGTTGAGGAAGAATACTTATTTAGATTAAGTAGAGAGGAGTGCAGGGAGGGTAGGGAATATGGGGATAGGAATTATAGTAGAATGAAACAGATATTACATATAATACATAATATATAGAGATGCTAAAGCACTCAACATGGGAGGAGGAGAGAATAGAAACTCAGTGGATTAGACAAAGTTGGATTGAAGATAAGAAAAGGGAAATAGGAATACAAATGACAGTAGAATGAATCAGACACAACTTTTCAATGTTTATATATAAATAAACCACCAGGGAAGGTTCATACCATGTACACCTCAAGAATGGAATGCAAACTAAAATGAGTTTTACTCCATGTATAATATGTCAAAATTTGCTCTACTATCATGTATAACTAAAAAGAGTAAGAAATTTTAAAAATGACAAGGGAAAATTTGTATACTGAGAAGGTTTGTGAGTCAAAAACTCTTCGATGAATGGTAATGTCATTAAGGTTAAATAAAAGTATAAAAGAGTACCTTGAGCCCATACAAAACAACAATGGTAAAGAGTTGCCCAAGTCAGTCTGCGAAACTAGGTATAATCACAAAATTTTCGGTTTACAATTCATTTCTATTTGTTTTACAAAGCATCACATGAACAATACTTACAAGTTGAGCAGACAGGAAATATTACATAGCAATGTTATGAATACTATGAATAGTGCTGTGGGCACTCAAAGAAAGCACTCTCAATTTCCTCCCCCATGCAATAAAAAATCATGCAGTTGAAAGATACACTAGTTACTGATTAGATAACACATACATGTGTTTGTGACATTCAGTATGTGGGCAACTGCTCAACTTCACAGATCAGATCCAATAGATAAGGAAGACACTCTCTTCACACAAGACAGTGTTTCCTTGAGTAATACTATGAAAGCAAGAGAGAAAGCAAAAGTGAAAGACACAGGCAACTGTATTGCCAGACTAGGAAAACCCAACCACTGAACCTATGTACTGGGGAATCCCAAAGAGCTTTTCAGGGTCCTGACTGGGAAGTGCTGGGCAGAGCATCCTCTCCACAGATGAGAGTCTGAAGTCTTGTTCTACCTTGAATTGAAATTGAGGCCAAATAAATACAAGTTAGAACAAAGAAAACTTCATTGTAACATCTTGCATGACCTGGTGATCCCCTGAAAAACACCAAGTACTCCCAAGAACAGGTCAGATCCTAGAGGAGGGAGTGATAGCATTGAGATGACTAAATAAATTGGGATTCCAATGAGTGAGCCACCCAGCCAGATGCATTGAGAAATCAGCATTCTTTATCTGTTTCATCAAGGACTTCAGACATCATTCAACCAAGAAAAGGGAAGATCTTTAGTATTTTCCTTAGACCTCTAGGACTGAATCTTCCTTCCTGGCCTTATAAATAGTTTAAACTCTCATATGTAAAATGAAGCCAGTTTTCTGCATAAAATAATGTGGAGATAAACATGAAACCTAGATGTTTACCCTTTGGAATAAAGAGTGGTGTGAATATTATTCTCCTAGAACTTATCATTTTATTTCAATATTTATTTTCCCAAATGAAGTTAAATGAAAAGTTGGTGGGTGGTGTTTTTTGACCCAAAAGGCTAACATATGAAGAGAATATTGTGTTTTTACTTTTTGATCAGGACTTGTAGATGAGAGTCTAGAGGTTTATTTCAATCAAAATTGTGTTTCTCTCTCTGTGGTGTCATGGGCTCTTGGAGCTTTAAGATCTGAGGAGGGACAGGGTTAGTTTATAGTATCTTATAATTACTGGATTGCAGAGGGTTCTGGGAGACATGACACATGCTATCTATCGTATGATCCAATAAATATAACAAATATTATATTGTAAGTTATTAAGTAGAACCAAAAGGTCTACAAAATCAAAATATATAATGAAATAAAAAATGTGGGGGCAAAAATGCTCCCATAGTATGTCTTTTTTTCTTACAGTCATCATTTTACATGTTTCTAGTTACACTTTTCTTCTGGGTATCCAAAACTAAAGAAGTGGTCCAAATTGTGATGTTTTTCCTACACTAGAGGTGAGTATAGTCACCTCAGTGATGAACGTCATAGAATTCATGAGCAACTGCATGATGTCTTCAGTGCAAGAGTCAGGATGGGCCTATGGACCATGTGGATTCCCCAGGAAACATTAAGACTATTTCCCCATTCAACAACCCTCCTTTATTGCCTGAATAGGCACGTTGGCTCCTAGTCTCTTGCGTCTTTCTCCTCTCCCTCATTGGGAGCTTGTATAACTCTCCAGAGTTGTAGATCCCTTAGGGTGTACTGCTACTCTCTAAGGTGAAATGTTAAACTCATAATTCAAACTAGGGATATCTGGGCATTATTTTAGTATCCCTAGGTCCTTCCTATAACTGTCTTAATTTTCCCATAATTACAAACGAGAGAGTATATAATTTACATAAATAACATTCTCCAAATAACACTTGATTAAACATATGAAATAATTAATGGAGACTTTATAGCATTATTTACCCAAAGGAATGTTTTCCTATTGCATCGATTCATAAGCAAAGTGAATAGTGGGAGATGTGTGAACTAATAACATCATTAAATGCACAACAAGGTTAACATTAAGAAATTCACCCTTTATTTAGTAACAAATTGCATCTGTAATGAAATATAAGTAAAAATGCTCTGTAAAACGGGCATGGTGGACCATGCCGTGACCCTAGGGATGTGAGAAGCTTTGCAAGTTCAAAGTCAGGCTCCATAACTTAGTGAGGCCCTATACAACTTAGCAAAACCTATCTCTAAATAAAAAAGAAAAAAAAATCTGAGGATGTGGTTTACTGATTAAAAGTCTCTTAAACTTAGAGGCACTTAAAAATTTAAATTTTAAATTTCATATAAATCTTAAGAGACTTCTGAAATAATCAACTCTGAGTATTATTATTTCTCCAGTTGTGAAAAATGAGACTCTTTAGTAATTGTCGATTTATACTAAAATGATATCCTTTTAGGGATTCACAATTCTATACTTGTATTTCCTTATTTCTACAATATCAGCTAAAGATGTTAAGAAAATTTTCATGAAATGTCAAAAGCAATTACCCATTTTCTACATTTAATTGATTTTTTTTCACCTAGGTCCCAAATACTTCAAGGGATGGGGCATAGATAAGAAACTTACTACAATCTTTATATTTGTCAAGGTGTTTTTGTAAATATTTTGCTGTTATCTAAGGTACACACTTTGGACAAATGCTACTCCAAATTTGCTACAGATATGAGGGCAGAAATTAAAAAATGTCGGAAATTTGAATACAGTCTTGGACACATTCTTTGGATTTCTATATGCTATAAATCCTCCAGTGTTTTAAAAATGTTTGATCAATGGCCAAAAGCTTTGCAAAAATTTTTCCGCACGTTCTATCACTCGTATAAATTCTGAGGTGCTGAGTAGGGTGTGAACAACTATTGGAGACTCTGTCACCTATTTTACATTTATATGATTTCTGTGCTATCATATCTCTGGTGTGAAATAGTGTTGAACTACTGGGAAATAAGGGTTGATTCATCCTTAAACACACTGATGCAATGTTTTCATTGTAAAACTTCTCTCCAGTATAAAATCTATAAAGTTTAGTAAGATGTGATCTTCAATATTAAAAGCTTTGCCATTCTTCACATTTATAGGACTTCTCTCTAGTATGGGTTCTCTGGTGTCGAGTAAGTGATGATCGTTGATTAAAAGCTTTGCCACATTCTTTACATTTGTAGGGCTTCTCTCCAGTGTGAATTCGCTGGTGCTGAGTAAGTGATGATATGTGATTAAAACTCTTGCCACACTCTTTACACTTGTAGGGCTTCTCTCCAGTGTGGATTCGCTGGTGATGAGTAAGTGATGATTTTTGACTGAAAGTTTTGCCACACACCGTACATTTGTAGGGCTTCTCTCCAGTGTGGATTCTCAGGTGCTGAGTAAGTACTATTTTTTGATTAAAACTTTTGCCACATTCTTTACATTTGTAGGGCTTCTCTCCAGTGTGGATTCGCTGGTGCTGAGTAAGTGATGTTTTGTGATGAAAACTTTTGTCACATTCTTTACACCTGTAGGGCTTCTCTCCAGTGTGGATTCTCAGGTGCCGAGTAAGTACTATTTTTTCATTAAAACTTTTGCCACATTCTTTACATTTGTAGGGCTTCTCTCCAGTGTGTATTCACTGGTGCTGAGTAAGTGATGATTTTTGACTTAAACTCTTGCCACACACTTTACATTTGTAGGGCTTCTCTCCAGTATGAATCCTGTTGTGCCAATTACGCTGTGAGATGCTATTAAAAGCTTTGCCACATTCTTTACATTTGTAGGCCTTCTCTCCAGTGTGGATTCGCTGGTGCTGAATAAGTGATGAATTTTTACTAAAACTCTTGCCACACACTTTACATTTGTAGGGCTTCTCTCCAGTATGAATTCTGTTGTGGCAATCAAGATGTGAGTTTCTATTAAAACTTTTGCCACACACTTTACATTTGTAGGGCTTCTCTCCAGTGTGGATTTTCTGGTGCCGAGTAAGTAATGATTTTTGATTAAAACTCTTGCCACACACGTTACATTTGTAGGGCTTCTCTCCAGTATGAATTCTGTTGTGGCGGTCAAGATTCGAATTTGTATTAAAACTTTTGCCACACACTTTACATTTGTAGGGCTTCTCTCCAGTGTTATTTCTCTGGTGATTTTTAAGGCCTTGTTTTTGACTAAAAGTTTTGCAAAGTTGTTTACATATGTAGGGCATCTCTTCAGTGTGTGTCCACTGGTGACAAATAAGATTGGAGCTTTTATTAGAAGTTTTGTCACATTCTTTGCATTTGCATGGCATATCTCCTGTATGAACACTGTGATGTTGAGTAAAGTTTTTGAGTGTGTTGCATTCTTCATATTTGTAGTTCTTCTCTGCAGAATAAATTTTTGGTGTTCAGTAAGAGTTGAAAATTTTTTAAAGCTTTGCCACACTTTTTACATTTACACGTCTTCAGTATAAATCCTCTGATGCTTAACAAGTTGTAACGTTTCATTAAAAGTTTTTTTCACATTCTTTAAATTTATAGGGTTTATCACTGTCATAGTATCTACTGTGTTTAGAAGATGTTGAGCAAGCCGATGCTTTGATATTTTCTTTAAATGTATAGGGCTCTCATTCTCTATAAATTCTCTTGTATTGAGCAAGCTCTGCACTGTGATTAAGAGCCCTTTCACATACCTTACACTTGTAAGTTTTTTCTTGACTACGAATGCTTGGATGAGTAATAGTTTTTGAGCACTGAATCAAGACTTTCCCACATTTTTCTTCTTGGTAAATTGTTTTTACAATATTACAAGGAGTTTCTCTATATTCATAATTTTTATCACCAATGTAAATATCCTGGTAATTACTCAGGGTAGAGACATGGCTAATGGTGTTACTTATAGCATTATCTATATAGTGCACTTTGCAGAAATCTATATCGGAATTGTCATTGAGCAATAGTGGGGAAGTAGAAACCTTTCTACAATTCTTAATATTATCCAATTGTTTTGTTGCAGAAAAATGGACATTTTGTAAAGAAACTCTCAAAAGTATCACTTTTAGAAATTTGTCTTAAATATTGTCTCTGTGCAAATGTTTGATGGGAAGTTTGATTCAGTGCTACATTTATGATTGGCTAAGTTATAAACTTATGCATGGACCAGATATTTTTTCAAATTTTCCACATTTCCTTTCAGAGGAAATATAGTCATCAAAAATGGCTGTGGATATATTCTTAACAATATATATATATATATATATATATATATATATATATATATATATTGTTAAGAATATATATATATCAATACTAACAGGAATACATTAAATAATTTTTCAGATATTAATTGTTTATGGTGTATTTTGGCTATAAAATTTTTATTGCAAATACAGACTACTGATTGGCTTTGTCCATTATAATATGATTTTTAAACTTTACTCTCACCTATATTTTCCCATTGTTTCCTTAGTTGTAAATAGTCAAGGTCACACTTTCCATATCTTGTCTCTCTCTCTTTTATTCCCTGCTCTGTTAAAATTTCTCGAGGATGATGAGAATTCATGGCTGAAATAAATAAAAAATAAATAAAAAACCATCATGTTTACTTACTGTACTGGGCTGAGTATATTTTGCACACATAGAAAACTACAGCAATTAAGGAACATCAGCAGGGCAGTGGATTATTAAATATAAGTCCATTGTTACAGTCAAAATATACATGAATCAAAGAAAAATCTACACATAAAAATACATTGAGAAATTTTCATATCATCTTAACTGTTCAGAGTATCCAAGATGCGTACATTACTGTGAAGAGTAATACAGTATAGGAAAATACATTGTGTTACACAATGCCTTTCCTCCTTCACAATATATTTTAAAAATTTACCAACTTTCTTCTGCTTCATTAAAAAAATATAAAACATGCAAATATTTGGGGACTGTTCAAAAAAGGGGTTCCTGCTTACCACCAGGAAAAAACACAGCTAAGTCAACTGTAAGAAAAGTTATGAATTCATCCAAGGGAATAGTAAATTATCATTTAAATGAAGTTTACTGAACTAAACCAACACAAAAAAACAGAATAAAAATTAGTCAAGAATTGTTAATAGTAATAAGCAGAAGATGTGTGTTGAAAGAATTTCTTTAGAAAATGTCTGAAAGTGTCAAGGAGGACACAGCAACATAGGAGGTTGAGCCAGAAGGATCAAAATTTCAAGGCCAGCCAAAGTAAAATGAAAAAAAAAATGAAAAGTGGCAAAGAATCCTTAAGTTTTCTTTCTAGTACTAATAAACACATCTCAGAAAATAGGAAAAATAAAATATCCAAGCAACTCAATTATCACCAAGTTGTAAAGACTCAAAGAAGTATTCAACTAAGTTTTTAAACTCAGGATATTGAGAGCATCCAAGAGAAAAAGATGGGTCACCTAGAAATGTGTAACTATATAATTGTGAAATCCTTAGTTGAAACTTCACAACACAGAAAGGAATTCAGGGCTATTTTCAAAAAATGAAAGAATAAAATTATCAACCAAGACATTATATTCACAGTTACTATATTTCAAAAGAGAAGGAAAATAATGACTTTAAAGATATAAAAATGCACACACTACTCATCAACACTAGGTGCTCTCCACAAGTACGAAAGGTAATCCTTCATACTACAATGTAAATGTGCCCAGCAACACAAGTCATATGAAATTTTAAACATGTCTTGGCACAAACAATTGTATTGTATTGTAATGATGGTTCACAAAATATGTAATTTTGCAATAGAATTTGAAAGAAAAAGCATAAAAACAAAAGTGTAAATAGGCATATATATCTGTAACAATAATATAAATTTGAAAGGACACATAAATATATTCAATTTTTTTAATAAAGTGAAGTCAAGTTGAAACTCATACAAAGTATGCTAAGGAGATAATTCAGTTTTAAGATTTTTTTGTTGCCAAATGCAAGATTACAAAATTCTGATCAAAACAAACCTTGGCTATCTGAATTAACTCTAAAAATTATAACTGTTGGTAGTCCGCAGGATACTCTAAATCTAAAAGCACACACATACACGGAAAGCAAGAGGATATAAGAAGGACACATACAAAAGTGACCGAACACAATCTGGGCTGTCTAAATTATTGTACACAAAACATTGTTTAAGACAGTAATAGGACATAGAAGACGTTTTAAATTTAAAAATAACCTTTGAAAAGAGGCAAAATAGAGAAAAGGAACCTTTCCCTAGGTTCTGAATTAAGAGTAAATACATTCACAACAAACATCCTACTTTCCAAACACACAAAGAAAACATTGAGAGAGTTGAATGTAAACCATGAATCACTGTCATACTAAAAGACATCAATCCCTACTTACTGAAAAGGGAAATACAGTGAAGCAAAATGGTAATTGCAAAGCATAAGACTTTGAAAATATTTTGAAAATATTGTAGACTTATAGAATCCCTGTTCTTAATCACAAATGGGATATTATGCTGGGTAGACCATTTTTATGTATTAAAAAAAGTTTAATAAATATTTAAGTGATAGTTATTTTTTAACCAACATGGAATAAATATTTGAAGTCAAAACTGGTAGGGATTTTCAAAAATCACTCAATATGTGTCAGTTGATTGAACACTCTTGGGCATGCTGTTGTTCAAGAATTGAGAAAGATAAAAATTAAAAGATGTTTATACTACTTAAAGTTAACTAGAGACTCTCCGACAGATTGCAACATCAAAACAGGTGTGTGTCACTCAGCTCACCCCCCAGACATCGGGGAATTCGCATAAAATCTCTCCTAGGCTTTCCGTGGGAGGGAGTATCAGAGTGAGCCTGCATAAAGACTATGGGAAAACCAGAGGCACCTGACCTTCAACCCCTCCTCCCATCAGCAGCCAAAATGAAACCTGGCTAGCCAGCACTGGGGGAGGGGCAAGCAGAAAAAATCAAAGTGATAGAGTGCCCAGGATCCCAATAGCCAACAGCAGGACCCTGGAGATCCAGGCCGACTGATTCGCGAGGCCTGCCCCGTGGCTACAGAAGGCGTGGCACCGCAGAGAAGCAATTAATTAGCAAGCAGGGAGAAAAGTGGCTGCGAGTTGGTGCAATCCCGCCAGCCAAGCCAGCACTGACCCTCGGGCTGAGTAAGGGATTTCAGAGGGGGAAGGTAGCAGTACAGTCCCATCCCCCACAACAGAAACAAAACAATAGAGTGCCGGGTTCCCAATAGTCACCCTCCACACCCAACAAACGGCAGGCCCAGAGTAGAGTTTGAACTGCCGAGAGCCATCACTCAGGGGAAATCTGGTCTAGCAGGAGAAACCAAGACTAGCAGGAGAAACCAGGAGACTAGAGGCAAGGCCCTCGCGACTGGGCGGCTGGAAACCGAAGGCCCGCCGGCGACAGTTCACCCACTGCCTGCGTAACTGGGCAGTAGGAGAACGCCGCCCACAGGCGACCGATCACCCGCCAGCGGCCTGTGATACTGGGCGGCTGGAGACCGCCCGCCTGCCGCGACCGGGAACTGAAATCAAACAGAGATAGTCCAGTCACACCCCCCCATTAGGACACCCCGGCAAGGAGCCTGGGGCCCGCCATAGCAGAGTAGTGTCGTCACTAGAGCTCGGACATCAGAATTCCTTCCCAGCGGAATCCATGTTAGCAGGCATAGTTTAACAACTCAAAGGAGAGACATCAGAGTAATACAGAACCAAAACAAAGCTATAGAAGAGAGCAGAAACACGACAATCAAAAAGAGCTGGAAAGTAACGTGGACAACATGAGAAAACAAGGGAAAAAAGGAGTACAAACAATGCAAGACAACTTAATTCTACAGGAGGACATAGAAACATCAGAAGCAGGGATAGGGAAAGAACTCAAGGCATACCTAACTCAAATGGAAAGGAATATTAGAGAAGACGTGAGACAGCAAGTCCAAGAAATAAATGTATATTTTGAAAATGAATTAAACAAACAAATTCAAATGGCAAAGAACGAGCTCTACCAGAAGATAGAGATCTTAAAAAAAAATCAAACAATAATAATAGAACTGCAGGAAACTATAAACCAAATTAAAAATTCAAACGAGAATATTACAAATAGACTTGATCAAGTAGAAGTCAGAACATCAGATAATGAAGACAAGGTTTATCAATTTGAAAAGAGTATAGTCAACACAGAAAAGATGCTTAAATCCCACGAGCAATCTATTCAAGAGATATGGGATGTCATAAAAAAACCAAATTTGAGAGTCATCGGGATAGATGAAGGCACAGAGATTCAAACCAAAGGAATGGACAGCATATTAAATGAAATAATTGTAGAAAACTTCCCAGAGATGAAAGATAGAATGGATTGCCAAATCCTGGAAGCCTACAGGACCCCAAACATTCAAAACCATAATAGACCAACTCCAAGACACATAATAATGAAGATAGCTAACATACAAAACAAGGAGAGAATATTAAAAGCTAAGAGAGAAAAGAGGCAGATTACATTCAGAGGTAAACCAATTTGGTTAACGACTGATTTCTGATCACAGACTTTGAAAGCGAGAAGATCCTGGAACAATATATTTCAAATGCTGAAAAATAACGGATTCCAACCAAGAATACTGTATCCAACAAAATTGAGCTTCAGATTTGACAACGAAATTAAAATCTTTCATGATAAACAAAAGCAAGAAAACCAGCACTGCAAAATATTTTGAGCAAAATACTACAAGAAGACGAATTGAAAAATAGTGCCCAAAACCAATAGCAGGAGGTATCTCAGTAAAGGGGGAGGAAAATAACCAAAAAGTAAAACTAGCCAAACTAAAATAAATAAATAAAGAAGCATGACTGAAAGTACAAATCATATCTCAATTGTAACCTTAAATGTTACTGGCCTAAACTCACCTATCAAGAGACATAGGCTAGTAACCTGGATCAAAAAAAGAAATCCAAGAATATGCTGCCTTCAGGAGACTCATATGATAGGAAAAGACATACACAGGCTGAAGGTGAAAGGTTGGGAACAATCATACCACTCACATGGCCCTCAGAAGCAAGCAGGAGTGGCCATACTCATATCAAATAAAATCAACTTCAAACCTAAGTTAATCAAGAAGGATAAAGAAGGGCACTATATACTGTTAAAAGGAACCATCCACCAACAAGACATAACAATTATCAATTTGTATGCACCAAACAATGGAGCTGCAACATTCATAAAACAAACCCTCCTCAAGTTCAAGAGTCAAATAGACACAATAATTATGGGTGACTTCAACACACCGCTCTCGCCATTAGACAGATCCTCTAGACAAAAACTGAATAAAGAAACTATAGAACTCAACAGCACAATCAACAACCTAGACTTAACCGACATATATAGAATATATCAACCATCATCAAGTGGATACACGTTCTTCTCAGCAGCACATGGATCCTACTCAAAGATAGACCATATATTATGCCATAAGGCAACTCTTAGTAAATATAAAGGCGTGGAGATAATACCATGCACCATATCTGACCATAATGGAATGAAATTGGAAATCAATGATAAAAGAAGGAAGGAAAACCCTACACCACATGGAAAATAAACAATATGTTATTGAATGATCAATGGGTTACAGAAGACATAAAGGAGGAGATGAAAAAAATTCTTAGAGTCAAATGATAATACAGACACAACATACCAGAATCTATGGGACACAATGAAAGCAGTTTTAAGAGGGAAATTCATTTCTTGGAGTTCTTTCCTCAAAAAAAGAAAAAAACCAACAAATAAATAAACTCACACTACGCCTCAAAAATCTAGAAAAGGAAGAGCAAAACAACAGCAAATGTAGCAGAAGACAAGAAATAATTAAAATTAGAGCAGAAATCAACGAAATTGAAACAAAAAAAAACATTGAAAAAATAGATAAAACTAAAAGTTGGTTCTTTGAAAGAATAAATAAGATAGACAAGCCCTTAGCCATGCTAACGAAAAGAAGAAGAGAGAGAACTCAAATTACTAACATACGGGATGAAAAAGGCAATATCACAACAGACACTACAGAAATAAAGAAGATAATTAGAAAATATTTTGAAACCCTATATTCCAATAAAA
Source organism: Urocitellus parryii (assembly GCF_045843805.1). Lineage (NCBI taxonomy): Eukaryota > Metazoa > Chordata > Mammalia > Rodentia > Sciuridae > Urocitellus > Urocitellus parryii. The sequence goes on along the minus strand of NW_027551779.1, from coordinate 439,253 downwards.
TAGAAGATAGTGAAGATATCGATAAATTTCTTAAAGCATATGATTTACCCAGATTGTGACAGGAAGACACACACAATTTAAACAGACCAATAACAAAGGAAGAAATAGAAGAAGCCATCAAAAGACTACCAACCAAGAAAAGCCCTGGACCGGATGGGTATACAGCAGAGTTCTACAAAACATTCAAAGAAGAATTAATACCAATACTTTTCAAGCTATTTCAAGAAATAGAAAAAGAAGGAGCTATTCCAAATTCATTCTATGAGGCCAACATCACTTTGATCCCAAAACTAGACAAAGATACTTCAAAGAAAGAAAACTACAGACCAATATCTCTAATGAACTTGGATGCAAAAATTCTCAATAAAATTCTGGCGAATCGAATACAAAATCATATCAGAAAACTTGTGCACCATGATCAAGTAGGATTCATCCCTGGGATGCAAGGCTGGATCAATATACTGAAATCAATAAAGTACATTACTATGGAGAGTAATATAATAGAGAAAAATACATTGTGTTACACAAAGATATTTTCAAAATCTACCAACTTTCTTTTGTTTCATTAAAGAGAAAAATATGAACCATATGAGTTTTTGGGGAGTGTTCAAAAAGGGGTTCCTGCTTACCAACAGAAAAAAAAACATGGCTAAATCAACTGTAAGCAAGGTTATGAATCACTCAAAGAGAATAGTCAATTATCATTTAAAATAAGGTTACTGAACTAAACCAACATACAAAAAACAGGATAAAAATTAGTCAAGAATTGTTAACAGGAATAAGCAGAAATTGTATATTTAAAGACTTTCTTTAGAAAACGTCTGAAAGAATCAGGGGTGGTTGTATATAGCAACATAGGAGGTTGAGCTAGAGAATCAAAATTTGAAGGCCAAAGTAAAAAACGCAAAGTGCTAAATCGCCCTTTAGTTCTCTTTCCAGTACTAATAAACACATCTCAGAAAATAGAAAAAAATTAAACATCCAAGCAGCTCAGTTTTCTCCAAGTTGTTAGGACTCAAAGTAGGTTTTAATCCAAGTTTTAAAACTCAGAATACTGAGAGCATCCAAGAGACAAAGATGGGTCACCTAGAAATGTGTAACTATATAATTGTGAAATCCTTTGTTGAGTCTTCACAAGACAGGAAGGAATTCGAGTCTATCTATATTCAAGGGATGAAAGAATAAAATTATCAACAAAGACATTATATTCACACCTACTACCTTTCAAAAGAGAAGGAAAATGAAGACTTTAAACATATAAAAATACACACACTATTCATCATCACTGGATCTGTTCTCCAAAAAGTACTAAAGGTAATCCTCCATAATAAAATGTTAGTGCACACCATCATAAGTCATATGAAATTTTAAACATTTCTTGGCAAAAAATTCTATTTTATTGTAATGATGGGACATAAAACATGTAATTTTGCAATAGAATTTGAAAGAAAAAAATCATAACAACAATACTGTCAAAAGGCATATATGCCTGTAAGAATAATATAATTTTAAAAGGACACATAAATATATTCAGTTTTTAAATAAAGTGAAGTCAAGTTGATACTCATAAAAAGTAAAAGTAGGACATGCTTAATTTTTAGAGTTTTTTTTTGGCAAATGCAAGATTACAAAATTCTGATCAAAACAAAACTTGGATATCTGAATTAACCCTAAATATTGCAACTGTAGGTAGTCTACAGGATACTCTAAGTCTAAGAACACACACATACTGAAAGCAAAAGTATATAATAATGACACATACAAAAGTGATCGAAAAAAACCTGGGCTGTCTAAATTATAGTACACAAAACATAGTTTAAAACAGTTATAGGTCATAGAAAGTGTTGTAAATTAAAAAAAAAAAAACTTGGAAAAGAGGCAAAAGAGAGAAAAGTACCCTTTCCCTTAGATTCTGAATTAAGAGTAAATACATTTGCTATGTACTTCATACTTCCCAAACACACAAAGAAAACACTGAGGGGGTTGAATGAAAACATAGAATCACTGTCATACTAAAAGACATCAATCCCCACTTACTGAAAAGGGAAATACAGTGAAGTAAAATGGTAATTGCAAAGCATAAGAATTTGAAAAATATTTTGAAACTACTATAGAATTATAGAATCCCTGTTCTTAATCACAAGTGGGATATTATTCTGGTTAGATCAATTTTATATATTAAAGCAAAGGTTAATAAATATTTAAGTGATAGTTATTTTGTAACCAACATGGAATAAATATTTGAAGTCAAAAGTGGTAGGGATTTTCAAAAATCCCTAAATATGTGTCAGTTGATTGAACACTCTTGGGCATGCTGTTTTTCAAAATTGAAAGATTAAATTTAATGATGTTTATACTACTTAAATTTAACTAGAGGCTCCATGTAGTATTCATCAACCTCCCATTGTTAAAAAAAATTCTTTGCAGAGAAATCTATCTTTAAATTGTAAGAATATCCCTGAAAATACAAATAAGACTATTTCCCTGCTAAAAAAATATACTAAAAGTTACAGCATTGAATTGTAAATGCAGACATGGAGTCAGGTAGACGGAGTTCTTAGAGAGTGTGGAAATAACCCTCAAATCAATAGCAAATTAAAAACATTGCACACCAGTGTTGTTACATTGTTATTCAACAGAGCCATCATGGGGGATGCAAACCAAATATCCCTTGAAAAGAATGATGAGCCATATTGGAATATAGAAACTATAGAACTTTGAAGTCAAAGAATTTATTCTAATTGTATATTTTACAAAATGTATGTACACTAGGTTAACTGAAATGTCACAGAAAGAATACTTCAGAATTCTATGAACATTATATCTTTAAACTAAAAAAGAAGCTTTCTGAAAAAAGAGAATAGTTTTGTGATGAGGAGACAGAAATGAGCCCTTGCTTCCTAGGCATTTTTTTTTGAGATGTAAACTTTGTAGAGATATATTGCATAAAAATTTGAATTACTGTTACTGAACTGTATATTTAAAATTTTGGAGACAGTAAGTTTTATTTTGTGGTTTTGATTACAATAAAAATTAAAGGAAAGAGAATTCAACATTTCTCAAAGCTACCTTTAAAATAATGTGGTCTTTATCCTATAAATAAGAACAAGCTCATCAATACACAAATGATGAGCATGCATGGAATCTCAACTACTAGGAAGTCTGAGGCAAGTGAATTGCAAATTCAAGCCACTTTTAATAACTTAGAAAAACCCTCTCTCCAAATATGAGTGAAAAGGAGCTTGGGGTGTAGTTCAGCATGAGAGTATCACTGCCATCAATCCCCATTACATTTATACATAGAAAACTTCAATTTCTATGTACATGGGCAGAATGAAAAGCCAATCAAGATAAAATACAAAAGTCATGGACAAAAGAGGCTTAATATTTATACAAGCAAAAGCACATATAATACTATTGGTAATACAAACAAGAATCATATATATCTTAGTTTGTGAAGCAATTAACTGATATGAGGAATCCCAGTCTATAACATGGATCCTATTGTACACAATGAAAAAAGAAAAAGAAGACAACCAAATTGTAAATATCCACAGATGTATTATTTTACAAATCCTCTAACTCAAATAAAACTTACACCATCTCTCAAAACAGCAGTCTTGTCCAACCTGACATTCATTCCATGGCAGATAATTTCACAGAAAATCCATTACACATATCAGAAAGAACACTGATACGAAAATTTTAGTGAAAAAATGTAGAAATAAGATTAGAGAAACTGACTTATGATAGTAATGTATTACAATGGGTGGACCTAGAGGTCTCCAGAAATGTGGAAAACATTCCTGCAAATAATGGAAGAAGGGCTGGAGTTGTAGAGTACTGTTAGAGAGCTTGCCTAGCATGGGTGAGGCCCTGGGTTCAATTATCAGCACCATATATGGAAAAATAGGAAATTCATTAACAACTAAATATATTTTTTAAATTATGGAGGAGCTGTCAGATAATATTGACACAAGGCAAAGGGAGTGTTTTGTTGTTAATTTGAATGTATGGAGGAAAAGCAGGATACTATATAATTTTAAAGCACAAAACACAGGACAGGTTTTGCTATGGTAACAAGAGAAAGAATTCAAAGCTTCTCAAAAATATTTTCTGCTGGATAATGTCTCAATGAACCTTTTTGAATTTAGGCTTCCTCCTCTACCTCAACTATGTCCTCTGCTATATGTGGGCCACAGGATTTGACATCACTGCATTCCTCTAAGTCAACCATATGTCAAGTGAAAGATATATATCATGCCACCAAAGGAAAACATTAAGGATGAAAATAAACATCATTAACATTTTCTTTCCAGCACCAAGAACTACCCCATCTTCCTTATTGAAAGCACAAATCTGCAACACATTCTTGTGGAGAAGTTCCCAAAAGATATACTTAAAGGGAAGAAAACTAAATAATGATAATTAGGAATTTTGAAGGAAAGTTATGCTCACCCACAAAGACTAGGTTGCTGTAGTTCTCCAACATCACTTCTCTATATAAATTCTGCTGAAAAGGATCCAGGTATTCCCTTTCCTCCTCAGAAAAATCAATAGCTACATCCCCAAATGTCAATGGCTCCTGAAATAAATATTGTTAGATCAAAAGAACATGGACCAAACCATTATTCAGTTTTTAATTTGAATTAAGAGTTTGTAAAACTGACTGTTGTAGGAGAGTGACTTTAATTATGTAATAAGATATTTTCCATTATCTAATTCAGAGGAAAATCCATAAGTCCAAAACAGTATATATATATTCCATATCAGAGTGAAGTGAAGGATATACACCATAACCCAAGCACTGAATAAAAGCCCAACTCCTAACTTTTGTGCCATCAGTGAATGTGAAATTTGGTGGACATTCCAGATGCAAATCAGACTTGTCAAAGATATTCTCATAAGGAGATTGTGCACAAGGGAGACAAAAAACTGGTAAAAAAGCTTTTGAAAACAGTCTGGTTCCTATTCTCTCTGCTTTCTATCCATGAGATAGATTGAGATCCCCAATACAATTAGTTTCAAGTATCATCCATGACACATTCCCAATGTGTAAAATATTCATAAAATATTAATGTTTGGAGACATGTAAAGTGACACTTCCACCTTGTGAAAAGAAAAAGTTGAAATATTTCAAGTTCTATAAACATTTCAATGAGTGAATCAATTTGGTACAATAGAATGAACAATGAGTTACAGAAGACTTCAAGGAGGAGATTAAAAAAGTCTTAGAGGTAAACAAGAACATAGACACAAGATATCAAAATCTCTTGGACACTATGAAGGCAGTACTAGGAGGAAACTTCATTACATGGAGTTCATTCCTTAAAAAAAGAAAAAGTCAATAATTGATCTCATACTTCATCTCAAAGCCCTATAAGAACAAATCAACAGCAAAAGCAGTAGAAGGCAAGAAGTAATTGAAATTAGAACTGAAATTGAATTAAAAGAAACAAAATTAAACCTTGACTAAAAGTTGGTTCTCTGACAGATCCCTAGCTATGCTAATGAAAAGAAGGAGAGAGAAAATTCAAATTACCAGCATACATGATGAAAAAGGCAATATCCCAACAGACACTACAGAAATAGAGAGGATATTTAGAAATTATCTTGAAAATGTATACCCCAATAAAATAGAAGACATTGAAGGCATCAACAAATTTCTTAAGTTATATGATATGCCCAGATTGAATCATGAAACATACACAATTTAAACATACCAATATTAAATGATGAAATACAAGATGCCATCAGAAGCTTATCAACCAAGAAAAGCCCAGGCCCAGATGGATACACTGCCGAGTTAAACAAGACCTTTAAAGAAGAAATTCAAAATACCAATATTCTTCAATTTATTTCAGAAAATACAGAAAGAAGCAGAACTTCTAAACTCATTCAGTGAGGCCAATATCACTCTGATCCCCAAATCAGGCACGGACAAATGAAAGAAAGAAAACTTCAGGCCAATATCTCTAATGAACATAGATGCAAAAATCTGAATAAAATTCTGCCAAATTAAATACAAAAACATATTAAAAAGGTCATGCACCAAGATCAAGTGGGGTTTGTCCATGAATACAGGGTTGGTTCAACATATAGAAATCAATAAAGGTAATTCATCACATCAATAGACTTAAAAATAAGAATCATATGATCATATCACGAGACACAGAAAAAACATTTGACAAATACAGCACCCTTTCATGTTCAAAAAATTAGAAAAACTTGAGACAACAGGAACATACCTCAACATCATACTGGCTCTCTACATTAAGCCTAAGGCCAACATCATTCTAAAGGGAGAAAAACTAAAGCATTCCCTCTAAAAACTGGAACAAGATAGGGGTGCTCTCTCTCACCATTTCTATTCAACATATTTCTTGAAACACTGGCCAGAGCAATTAGACAGACGAAAGAAATTAAAGGAATAACTACAGGAAAAGAACTTAACATAGCACTATTTGATGAAAATACGATTCTATACCTAGATGACCCCAAAAGCACCACCAGAAAACTTCTAGAACTAAAAATGAATTCAGCAAAGCAGCAGGATATAAAATTAACACACATTTTAAAAAAGGCATTTCTGTATATCAGTGACAAAGCCTCAAGAAGGAAATAAGAAAATCTACCCCATTTACAGTTACTTCAAAAAAAGAAAACATAAGATACTTGGGAATCAACTGAACAAAAGATGTGAAAGATCTATACAAGGAAACCTACAGAACCCTAAAGAATGAAATCAAAGAAGACCTTAGAAGATGGAAAGATCTACCTTACTCTTGCATAGGCAGAATTAATAATATCAAAACGACCATACAACCAAAAGCACTATACTGATATAATGCAATTCTGATCAAAACCCCAATGACATTTATCATAGAAATAGAAAAAGCAATCATGAAGTTCATCTGGAAAAATAAGAATCCCAGAATAGCTAAAGCAATTATAAGCAGGAAGAGCAAAGCAGATGGGTGGTATCACTATACCAGACCTTAAACTATACTACAGAGCAATATTAATAAAAACAGCATGGTATTGGCACTAAAACAGGCCGGTAGACCAATGGTACAGAATAGAGGACACATAGACTAACTCACAAAATTACAATTACGTTACATTAGACAAAGGTGCCAAGAACATGCATTGGAGAAAAGATAGCCTCTTCAACAAATGGTGCTGCAAAAACTGGACATCCATTTTCAAAAAAAGGAAATTAAAACCCTATCTCTCACCATGCACAAAACTCAACTCAATGTGGATCAAGGACCTACAATTTAAACCAGAGGCTCTGCATTTAATAGAAGAAAATGTAGGCCATAATCTTCATCACATGGGGCTAGGCCGCCCCAACTTCCTTAATAAGATGCCTATAGCACAAGAATTAAAACCAAGAATCAACAAATGGGATGGATTCAAACTAAAAACTTTCTTCTCAGAAAAAAAATCTGAGGTGAACAGACAGCCTACAACCTGGGAGTAGATTTTTATCCCTCACACATCAGATAGAGAACTAATATCTAGTATAAAAAGAACTCAAAATGCTAAGCACCAAAAAAACCAATAATCCAATCAACAAATTGGCCAAGAACCGGAACAGACACTTTTCAGAAAATGATGTAGAATCAATCAACAAATATTTTTTTAAAAAATTCATCATCTCTTGCAATTAGAGAAATGCAAATCAAAATCAATCTAAGATATCATCTCACTCCAGTCAGAATGGCAGCTATCATAAAGACAAACAACAAGTGTTGGCAAGGATGTGGGGGAAAAGGCACACTCATACACTGCTGGTTGGACTGCAAATTGGTGCACACAACATGGAAAACTCTATAGAGATTCCTTCGAAATCTGGGAATGAAAACACCATTTCACGCAGCTATTCCTCTTCTCGGACTATTCTCAAAGGACTTAAAAACAGCATACTACAGGGTCACAGCCATGTCAATGTTTATGGCAGCACAATGCAGAATAGCAAACTGTGGAGCCAACCCAAATGCCCTTCAGTGGATGAATGGATAAAAATAATGGGACATATATACACAATGCAATTTTACTCAGCAGTAATAAAATCATGGCAATTGCACGTAAATGTATGGTATTGGAGAAGTGAAGTTAGGCAAACCCCCCAAAAAATGTTGAATGTTTTCTCTGATATAAGGTGGCTGACTATAGTGGGGTAAGGAGGGGGGAGCATGGGAGGAATAGATGAATTCTGCATAGGGCAGAGGGGTTGGAGGGGAGGGGAAGAGGCGGGGTATTAGCAATGATTGTGGAATGTGATGACACCATTATCCAAAGTACATGTATGAAGACACAAATTGGTGCCAAATACCTTATATACAACCAGTGACATGAAAAAATGTGATTATATATATATATATATATATATATATGTGTGTGTGTGTGTGTGTGTGTGTGTGTGTGTGTGTGTATTAAGACTTGTATTGCAGAAAGAAATGAGTACATATATAATGGCATAAATTAGCATGAATATACTTTCTATACAGAGATACGAAAAATTGTGCTCTATGTGTGTAATAAGAATTGTAATGCATTCCACTGTTGTCATGTATTTAAAAAATAAATATTTTTTTTTAAAAAAGAAAGGTATTGAAACCCATTGTGGACACTATAAGCCTACATGTCTATATATCTCAAAACACAGAGCTGGAAGGGGAGATGCATGAACAACATGAGAAACCAAGTAAGAATGTGCACAAAACAAAGATGCTACATTATTAGAATCCATGGTCAGAATAGCAGGATAAATGAGATAAGGTATATAATTTTCTGTGAATTAAAGGATGATATGAGAGAAAATACAGGCAATAAAGGATCATTTTGATAAAGAGCTACATAAGCAAATACAGAAAGCAAAAGATTCCTTCAATAAGGAGATAGAGATTTTGATAAAAAACAACAGAACCTTGAAATGAAAGAAACAGTAAACCAAATTAAGAACTCAATAGGAAGCATCTCCAACAGAACAGATCACTTGGAAGACAGAACATCTGACATTGAAGGCAAAATATATAATCTTGAAAAATAATGTTGACCCCAGTGAAGATGGTAAGAAACCATGAGCAGAAGATTCAAGAGTTGTGAGATAATATGAAAAGACCAAATTTAACAACTATTGGGATAGATGAAGGCATAGAGGTCTAAACTACAGAAATGGACAATCTATTCAATGAAATAATACCAGAAATTTCCAAACATGTAGGGTGAATTGGGAAATCAAATACAAAGATCATATAGGACACCAAATGAACAAGATCACTACAGGTCTATACGAATGCAAATCATTATGAAAATGCCTAGCATACAGGAGAAGCAGAGCATTCCAAAAGCCCCAAGAGAAAGGAATCAAATTACATATGGGGAAAATCAATTAGGATCTCTGATTTCTGAACTGAGACCCTGAAATCTACAAGATCCTGCAACAATATAAACCAAGCTCTGAAAGAAATGGATGCCAACCAAGAATCATACCCAGCAAAATTAAATTTTGATGAGCAATTAGATTTCAATTCAGATGTTACTTTATGACAAAATAAAAACCTTCCATCATACACAAATTTAAAAGAATTTACAACCAGAAACCTGCACTACAGAACATCCTTGGCAAAATATTCCATGAGGAGGAAATAAACAACAATAAAAAATCAGAAAAGGGTAGTATCACTCTAAAGGAAAAACCCATCAAAGAGAAACTGACTTAGTTAAATACCAAAAATAAACAAAAATAACTGGGAATACAAATGTCATCTCAATAATAACCCTGAAAGTTTAGTTCCAACTCAGCAATCAAAAGACAGGCAGACTGGATTTAAAAAAGACCAACAATATGCAGCCTCCAAGAGACTCTTATCATAGGAAAAGACACCCACAGACTGAATGGGACAGGTTGGAAATAATATATCACTCAGGCTGGGGCTGGGGCTCAGTGGTAGAGCACTGGCCTAGCACATGTGAGACCCTGTATTCGATCCTCAGCACCACATAAAACTAAATAATAAAGGTATTGTGTCCATATACAAAAAATAAATATTAAAACACATACTACCACTCACAAGAAATATGCAGGCAAGCAGGGGTGTAGATTCTTATATCAAATAATGTGGACTTTAAGTGAAAGTTAATCAAAAGGGATAAAGAAGGACACTACATACTGCCTTAAGGAACCATACACCAACAAGACAGAACAATTGTAAATATACACACCCCCAAATCAATGGAGCATCTATGTTCAAACAGACTCTTCTCAAGTTTAAGGGCCAAGTAGACCACAAGACAATAATTCTGGGTGACTCTAACACACCTCTTTTACCACTGGATTGATTTTCCAAACAATATCTAGACAGAAAGTATAGAACTCAATAATACAATCAATCACTTAGATTTAACTGACATACATAGACTATTTCATCCTTCAACAGGCAAAGACACTTTCTTCTCAGCAGCAAATGGATCCTTCTCTAAAATAGAGTTCTTTTTTGGCATGACATATGATCTAAGCAATACAGAAAAGTAAAAATACTACCCTGCATTCTATCAGAATATAATGGAATGAAATTAGAAATCAATGACACAAATAGAGCTACTCCTATACCTGGAGACTAAATAATATGCTAGTGAATGAACAATGGGTTGTAGAAAACATCAAAGAGGAGATTTAATAATTCTTAGAGGTGAATGAGGACACAGATACAACAAATCAAAATATCTGGGACACTATGAAGGCATTACTAACAGGAAAGTTCATTGCTTGGAGTTCATTCCTTAAAAAAAGGGAAAGTCAAATAAATGACCTAAAATTAAATCTCAAAGCCCTAGGAAAAACAATTAATTAACACCTAAAGCAGTAAAGGACAGAAAATAATTAAAATCAGAGCTGAAATCAATGAAATTGGAACAAAAGAAGCAAATAAAAATTGATAAAGTGACTGGGAATGGAACTACCATTTGACCCAGCTATCCCACTCCCTGGTCTATAACCAAAGGACTTAAAAACAGCATACTACAGGGACACAGTCACAATGTTTTTAGCAGCACAATTCACAAGAGTTAAACTGTGGAGCCAACATAGATGCACTTCAGAGGATGAATGGATAAAGAAAACGTGGCATTCGTACACAATAGAATATTACTCAGCAATAAAAGAAAATAAAATCATGGCATTTGCAGGTAAATGGATGGCGTTGGAGAAGATAATGCTAAGTGAAGTTAGCCAAACACAAAATAACAAATGCTGAATGTTTTCTCTGATATAAGGAGGCTGACTTATAGTGGGGTAGGGTGGTGGAGCATGGGAGGAATAGATGAATTCTATTTAGGGCAGAGGGGTGGGAAGAATAGGAAGGGGAAAGGGATTAGCAAGGATGGTGGAATATAATAGACATCATTATCCAAAATACACATATGAACACACGAATTGATGTCAACCTACTTTATATACAGAGATATGAAAAAATGTGCTATATATGTGTAATAAGAATTGTAATATATTCTGCCACCATATATTTTTAATTTTTTTTTTAATTTTTCAAAATGAAAAGTTGGCTCTTTGAAAAACAAATACATTTGATAAAACCTTATCCATGCTACTGTAGAGAAGGAGAGAAATACTCTAATTACTAAATCCATGATAAAAAAAGGAAATATCACCATGAACACTAGAGAAATACAGAAGATAATTAGAAATTATTTTGAAAATTTGTACTGCAATAAAACAGAAAATATTGAAGTCATCTACAAATGTCTAGAATCATGTGACTTTCACAAACTGAGTAAGTTAAACAGATCATTTTCAAGCAATGAAATAGAAGACACCATCAAAGCCTACCAACCATAAATAAATAAATAAATAAATCTCAGGACTCAATGGATGCAAGACCTTCAAAGAAGAACTAACACCAATACTCCTCAAATTATTCCATGAAATATAAAAAGAGGGAGCACTTTCAAACTCACTCTATAACGCCAATATCTCCTTCCTTCTAAAATCAATCACAGAAAAGAAATTGTACTTCAGACAAATACCTCTAAAAAGCAGACGCAAAAATTCTGAATAAAATTCTGGCAAATCAAATACAAAAACATATCAAAAAGATGGTTCATCATGATGAAATGGGATTCATCCCAGGAATGCAAAGTTGGTTCAACATACAGATATCAATAAATGTAATTCATCACATCAATAGATTTAAATATAAGAACCTTATAATCATCTCAACAAATGCAGAAAAAGCATTTGACAAAATACAGCATCCCTTCATGTTCAAAACACTAGAGAAACTAGGAGTAACAGAAACTTCCCTCAACATTTTAAAGGCTCTCTATTCTAAGTCTCAGGCCAACATCATTCTAAATAAAGAAAAACTGAAGGCATTACCTCTATAATTGGAAAAAAGCCAGGGATGCCCTCTCTCACACTTCTATTCAATATAGTTCTTGAAATACTGGCCAGAGCAATTAGACAGATGAAAGAAATTAAACGAATAAGTATAGGAAAAGAAGAACTTAAACTAGCACTATTTGCTGATGATATGATTCTGTACCTAGAAGACTCAAAAAACTCCACTAGAAAACTTCAGAACTAGAATTCCACAAAGTGGCAGGATATAAAATCAACACCTGTAAATCAAATGCATTTCTGTATATCAGTGACAAATCCTCTGAGAGAGAAATGAGGACAACTACCCCATACATGACATCCTCAATAAAAAAAAAAAGTATATATATACTTGGGAATCAAGAAGAGGTGAAGGATCTACACAATGAAAACTATGAGACATTAAGAGAAATCAAAGACCTTAGAAGATGGAAAGATTTAACTTTATCTTGAATAGGCAGAATTAATATTATCAAAATGACCCTACTACCAAAAGCACTCTACAGATTTAATGCAATTCTGATCAAAATCCCAATGGCATTCCTCATAGAAATAGAAAAGCAATCATGAAATTTATCTGGAAAAATAAGAGACCCAGAATAGCTAAAGCAATCCTTAGCAGGAAAAGGGAGGGAGGTGGCATTGCTATACCAGAAGTAAACTATACTACAGAGCCACAGTAACAAAAACAGCATGGTACTGGCATCAAAACAGGCTGGTAGACCAATAGTACAGAATAGAGGACACGGAGACCAACCCACAGAACCACAATTATCTTATAGTAGACAAAGGTGCTAAAAATATGCACTGGAAAATCGATAGCATCTTTAACAAATGGTACTGGAAAAACTGGAAATCCATATGCAGCAAAATAAAATTGAATCCCTCTCTCTCACCATGCATAAAAGTTAACTCAAAATGGATCAATGATCTAGGAATTAAACCAGAGACTCTCCAAATAGAAGAAAAAGTAGGCCTTATCTCCATCATGTGGGATTAGGCTACAGCTTCCTTAATAACACTCCTACAGCACAGGAATTGAAACCAAGTATCAACACATGGGATGGATTGAAACTAAAGATTTTTATAAACAAAAAAAAAACCAATAGAATAGAGAGCCTACTTTCTGGGAGCAAATTTTTACCCCACTTACAACAGATAGAGCACTAATATCTAGGATATATAAGGAACTCAAACGTCTTAACACCCAAATAAATAATCCAATCAATAAATGGGCCAAGAACCTGAAAAGACACTTCTGAGAAGAGGATATACAATCAATCAACAATTATATGAAAAAATGTTCATCATCTCTAGCAAGCAGAGAAATTCAAAATAAAACCACTCTAAGATACCATCTTACTTCAGTCAGAAGGGCAGCTATTATGAAGACAAACAACAATAAATGTTGGTGAGGATGTGGGGAAAAGGTACACTCATACACTGCTGGTGGGACTGCAAATTGGGGAAGCCAATTTGGAAATCAGTATGGAGATTCCTTGGAAATCTTGGAATGGAACCACCATTTGACCCAACTATTTCTCTTCTCAGACTATACCAAGAAACAAAAACAGCACACTACAGAAACAAAACCAGGTCAATGTTTATAGCAGCACACTTCACAATAGCTAAACTATGGAGTCAACCTAGATGCCCTTCAGTGGATTACTGGATAAAAAACATGTGGTTTATATACGCAATGAAATATTACTCATCATTAAAAAAGAACAAAATCATGGCACTTGCATGTAAATGGATGGAGTTGGAGAAGATAATGCTAAGTGAAGTCAGCCAATCCCCCCCAAAAAAATGCTGAATGTTTTCTCTGATATAAGGAGACTGAATCATAGTGGGTTAGGGAGGGGGAGCATGGGAGGAATAGATGAATTCAAAATAGGGCAGAGGGGTGGAAGGGAAAGGGAAGGCACAGGGGATTAGCAAGGATGATGGAATGTGATGGATATCTTTATACAAAGTTCATGTATGAAGACATGAACTGAATGTCAACATACCTTATATACAAAGAGAGATGAAAAATTGTGATATATGTGTATTAAGAGTTGTAGTGCAAAAAAGTACATGTATAATGGCATAAATTGATGTGAACATACTTATATACAGAAATATGAAAAATTGTGCTCCATGTGAAATAAGAATTATAATGCATTCCACTGTCGTCATGTATTTAAAAAAATAATAAAAACCATAAAAAATCATGATCTAAAAAACATCTAGAAAAAAGAACGAAAGAATGCAAAAGCAAAAAAGAAAGAAAGAAAGAAATTAACTAATTGAGATAGGATGCATTTGGTGCTACATACCTGATATATCCAGTTGTCTGGAGGCTGAGGTAGGGGGATCAAAATTGTGAAGTTTACCCTAGCAACCGAGTAAAATCCTGCCTATATTTATTTATTTATTTATTTATTTATTTAATTTTTTTAAAAATATTTATTTATTTATTTTTAGCTCTCGGTGGACACAACATCTTTGTTGGTATGTGGTGCTGAGGATCGAACCCGGGCTGCACGCATGCCAGGCGAGCGTGCTACCTCTTGAGCCACATCCCCAGCCCCTCTGCCTATATTTAAAAATAAATAGGCAGTAGCAATTTTAAAAAATTAAGAAAAAAATAATTTTTTTAAGTAAAAATTTTAAAAGTACTGAGGATAGTGTTCAGTAATAGGACACCCTGGTTCCAATCCCCAGTTTCACAAAAGGAAAAAAAGAACGAAAAAAAGTACTTTTCAAAGTTACAGAAAAAATATTTTAAAATTTATACATTGTATATATGAAAACAAAAATTCTATTCCTCAAATGACTCCATTAAAGAGAACAAGGAGAAGTGACAGATGAAAGAAACCAATTGCCTCACCTTTAACCAAACTCTTCTAAGAAATGAGAACAGTGACTACAAAAGAAACGCAGGCAACAGCCATGAACAGCCCCTTTAAATAGCAGGTATCTAAATGTCCCTTCATCACAAAGCAATCAACGTCTTAAGAAAGGAGGGGCTGTACCATAAAGTCACATTGAACACAAATGGAGGCAGTGTTGAAGAACATGTGGGATTATCATGAAGGTCCACAGAAACAGATGTGGACCCTACAGCACCTGTTTATATGGGGACACAGCACACTCCTCCAGAGCCGAGACCCGGGGTCTGGTGAAAGAGGATGTCCATTTGGGAATAAATATAAACTATGGAAAATAACCATTTATGGAAGTCAGCCACATTTTGTTTGCCATATTGCATACAGTTTGACAAATACTATCAAACACTGTGTCAGTTCTATATAGCTGTCACATAAATGTCACATTTCACATATAATCATACTTAAATAGTACATCTGCAGAATTTGAAAAAATACAAATACAGATCAGCACATAACAGACTGAATTACACATCCTGGGTATAGATGATAGGACTCCTCATTATAAAGAGGACAGATTCCCTCAGGTTCATCTATGACAACACCCCATCAAAATTTCACCAAGATTTCCTTTTCATTGAAGAAGGGACCAAACCAAACAGTTTCAAAATTCTCCTGGAAGGTTAAATTGATATGAAATTACCCAAGAATTCTAAAATCTAAGAGCAAAAGCAGTAGCTATCATTACCAGGCAATAATGCATATTATAAAATTATCATATTGCTGTAATTTGAGGACCAAGAAATCCACAATGCAGAAATTTCATAGATGACTCCATATGTATGTAAATGTCAATTTTATTATGAAGTGCAATTAAAAGGCCTAGCTAAATGCAACCATCTCCAGCAGAGGATTTGATGTGAATGAACAAGGCAACCCAACGTGAAGGGTGGTGTGGGAACTGGAGGCGCAGAGCACTGGTCGGGCTTGGGTCCAGAACGTGCGTGGTACTGGATTACATTCCAGCATCCCAAAGAAGCGCATATTGTGTAGGTTTATGTTTTAAAATTATACGAGAATAGGAGGCTCCTGGATTCCCTTCACACATGGATAGACCAAATAAACACCTACTTCTGTTTTGTGTCCCTTTTAAATAAAGTTATAATGGACTGAGAGACCTATGCATTGGACCACTCAGAAAACCTCTACCATCCGAAGGGCAGGCAAAGTTGGGGGACACGTGGGCATTAGTCCTGCCTTGAGCAATGTGCCACATAATTGGGACAGAATACCAAAATCCAGTGTCACCCAGAGTAGAGGAAACCTTATTGGCGTCACCAATGGAGCACATGGGACACGAAATGACTTGTAGCTGGAAACAGAATTTGGTGCTCATAGAAGAAAGAGCTGGATATACACAAGTATCAGGATGAGAGAAAGGGGGTGATTTTCGATGGCTGTGGAGGGTCATGAACTTTATTCATGGGACAATGGCAGAAGGGGAGTGAGATCAAGGGTCCCAGTTTATCCCTAGAAGGGATTTGCAACATGATTTGCAAACTGTGGTTGCTAACAGTTGAGCTCCTCCCTAGCCAGTCCCTAAGGGTAGACAGGACAAATGCAGTCCACCCAGCAGTCCTGCCTGAGCCCTCTCCCCCCTACCTCAATAATAGCTCCAGTCCTGACCAGTTCTTTCTGGAAGAAGGATGTCCAGGCACTCTGGGTCCCAATATTTTTCCCATTCCATGGACTCCATCCTAACCCACCAAGCTTTGGGAGCAGTAGCAACTGCGCATGCGTATATCTCAGAAAGGAGGGGCTTCACATTAGTGTGCAAGCACTTCCCTGGACTATGGTCCCCCCTCCCAGGAGTGAAGCAAAAGCTGTCAAAAGCACAGCTCCCTGTTTCTTTCTAGAATAGGCTCACACCACCTTCTTGCAGTGAGCACAGGCAGCCTGGGTTCTAACCAATTGCATCAGGAATTCAGCCCCCAGCCAAGTAGGACAGCTTCTCAGTCTGAGTGCAGCTGCGGGAAAGGCTCCTATCAAACAGTCAAAGGAACCAGTCCTCCAATGACATGGATATGGAGAAAGAGACCTGCTCACATGGGGCTAGAATATAAGCTCATTGCAGCCATTTTTGAAAACAGCATGGAGTTCTTTAAAATCTAACAAAACAACAACAACTCTGGATGCATTCCCAGAGGAACTTGAACCAGTGTGTTAATATATGGCTGCATGCCCATCACTGTTCCAGGATCCACAGGAGCCAGGATGAGGGAACTTCTGAAGTGGCTCTGGCTAAGGAGACTCCTCCCAGCTGCAGGGCCATCACCTACTCCCCTGAGAAACTACTTCCCTTAAATGCACCTGCTCATAGGTCAACAAGTGTATGATATGTACCAGATGCTCAGGAGACCTCAGATGTTCCAGGTGTGGGATCCTCATGTCAGGCAGAGCCAAAACAGGACCAGGAAAATATCACAGAGGGCATGAGACCCCTAGGACATGCAGTCCACAGGGGGGACACTCAGCCCAAAGACATTCTGAAAAGGTGTCTGGCCTGGCAGAGGAAGGGAGAATACACATGCACAAATACACACACACACACAAACACACACACACACACATACACACAAACGCACACACTTTTTCAATTGTCAAGTGGTTTTTGGTGTACTTTTCTCTCATGTGAAATGCTCATAAAGAGAAAACAAAACCTTTGCTTCTTATTTTATTACATTGGGGAGGAAAAACTGTCACTGGAAATGGGAACAGGGGACTGGAATTTGAGGAATTCATTGATACATGTGTACAGGTTTCATCTGGAGATGGGGTTGAGGATATGATACTTTGCTTCCCTTACATTTAGAACATTCAGGCGGACCCAGGCAGGAGGGCCACACCTGTAATCCCAGCTACTCTGGAGGCTGAGGCCCAAGTTCAAGGCCAGACTCAGCCTCTCTCAAGATAAATGATAAAAGTACGAGGGATGTACCTTTGTGGGAAAGGACCTCTGCGTTCAATCCACTATGCTCCCCATGCCCCCCAAAAAAGAAAGAAAACCTCAGGAGGGAGAAAACCCTGAGACCCCTGCAGATCCCAGCCGGCTTGGGTAGAAAAAGGGCCCACAGAGTGGTCATTCTCATGGTCCCAGCACTCTGAAATCCAGCACAGAAGAGACTTGAGCTGCCAATTTGTACAGGAGATACCCATGTGTTTAATAATGAGAATAAAAGTATCCAACATCTTTAGAAACCCGAGAAATGTAAACTAAAACCCTATAAGAGAGAAAATGAAATAGTATCAATGAAGATAGGAAACCATAGAATTCTATTAAACTTAAGGAGTTTAAGTGCTTCTTAACTATTTGTGGAAACTGTTTTGCCATTAAAGACACTTGATAATCCCCAACCGGAGTGCACTTACTCAAATCAGTTCTCAGGATAATACATTAATAAAAATGGGATATTCAGATTAAAAAATGGTATAAAATACCATGGGTAAGTTTTACACGGTGCCATATGCATGTGGATTATGTATAACTCTGATGCACTAATAAACAATCCAGCATGCTTTACTCTTTTTTTTTATTTTTTGTTATTTTTTTATTTTTATATACAGCAGAATGCATTACAATTTATATTAAACATATAAAGAACAATTTTTCATATCTCTGGTTCTATACAAAGTATATTCACACCAATCCATGCCTTTATACTTTTTTTTTCACATCAGTTACACTTCATTGCTTTACATATTGATAAACTCATGTCTGTTGTATTCTGCTGCCTTTCCTATCCTCTACTATCCCCCCTCCCCTCCCCTCCCCTCCACTCTTCTCTCTCTACCCCCACTACTGTAATTCATTCCTCCCCCTTGTATTGTTTTTCCCTTTCCCCTCACTTCCTCTTGTATGTAATTTTGTATAACCCTGAGGGTCTCCTTCCATTTCCATGCAATTTCCCTTCTCTCTCCCTTTCCCTCCCACCACTCATCCTTGTTTAATGTTGGTCTTCTTCTCCTGCTCTTCTTCAATAGTCTGTTCTTAGTTACTCTCCTTATATCAAAGGAGACATTTGGCATTTGTTTTTTAGGGCTTGGCTAGCTTCGCTTAGCATAATCTGCTCTAATGCCATCCATTTCCCACCAAATTCTAAGATTTTGTCATTTTTTACTGCAGAGTAATACTCCATTGTATATAAATGCCACATTTTTTTTATCCATTTGTCTATTGAAGGGCATCTAGGTTGATTCCACAGTCTTGCTATTGTGAATTGTGCTGCTATGAACATCGATGTAGCAGTGTCCCTGTAGCATGCTCTTTTTAGGTCTTTAGGGAATAGACCAAGAAGGGGAGTGGCTGGGTCAAATGGTGGTTCCATTCCCAGCTTTCCAAGAAATCTCCATACCGCTTTCCAAATTGGCTGCACCAATTTGCAGTCCCACCAACAAGGTACAAGTGTACGCTTTTCCCCACAACCTCGCCAGCACTTATTGTTGTTCGACTTCATAATGGCTGCCAATCTTACTGGAGTGAGATGGTATCTTAGGGTGGTTTTGATTTGCATTTCTCTGACTGCTAGAGATGGTGAGCATTTTTTCATGTACTTATTGATTGATTGTATGTCCTCCTCTGAGAAGTGTCTATTCAAGTCCTTGGCCCATTTGTTGATTGGGTTATTTGTTATCTTATTGTCTAATTTTCTGAGTTCTTTATATATTCTGGATATTAGGGCTCTATCTGAAGTGTGAGGAGTAAAGATTTGTTCCCATGATGTAGGCTCCCTATTTACCTCTCTTATTGTTTCTTTTGCTGAGAAAAAACTTTTTAGTTTAAGTAAGTCCCATTTGTTGATTCTAAATGTTAACTCTTGTGCTATGGGTGTCCTATTGAGGAATTTGGAGCCCGACCCCACAGCATGTAGGTCGTAGCCAACTTTTTCTTCTATCAGATGCCGTGTCTCTGATTTGATATCAAGCTCCTTGATCCATTTTGAGTTAACTTTTGTGCTTGGCGAGAGAAAGGGATTCAGATTCATTTTGTTGCATATGGATTTCCAGTTTTCCCAGCACCATTTGTTGAAGATGCTATCCTTCCTCCATTGCATGCTTTTAGCCCCTTTATCAAATATAAGAAAGTTGTAGTTTTGTGGGTTGGTTTCTGTGTCCTCTATTCTGTACCATTGGTCCACCCACCTGTTTTGGTACCAGTACCATGCTGTTTTTGTTACAATTGCTCTGTAGTATAGTTTGAGATCTGGAATCGCGATACCACCTGATTCACACTTCCTGCTTAGTATTGTTTTTGCTATTCTGGGTCTTTTATTCTTCCATATGAATCTCATGATTGCTTTCTCCATTTCTACAAGAAATGCCGTTGGGATTTTGATTGGCATTGCATTAAACCTATAGAGAACTTTTGGTAATATCGCCATTTTGATGATGTTAGTTCTGCCTGTCCATGAACAGGGTATGTTTTTCCATCTTCTAAGGTCTTCTTCAATTTCTCTTTTTAGGGTTCTGTAGTTTTCATTGTATAAGTCTTTCACCTCTTTTGTTAGGTTGATTCCCAAGTATTTCATTCTTTTTGAGGATATTGTGAACGGCGTGGTTGTCCTCGTTTCCATTTCAGAGGATTTGTTGCTGATATACAGGAATGCCTTTGATTTATGCGTGTTGATTTTATAACCTGCCACTTTGCTGAATTCATTTATTATCTCTAATAGTTTCTTTGTAGACCCTTTTGGGTCTGCTAGGTATAGAATCATGTCATCTGCAAATAGTGATAATTTAAGTTCTTCTTTTCCTATTTTTATGCCTTTAATTTCTTTCGTCTGTCTAATTGCTCTGGCCAGTGTTTCGAGAACTATGTTGAACAGAAGTGGTGAAAGAGGGCATCCCTGTCTTGTTCCAGATCTTAGAGGGAATGCCTTCAATTTTTCTCCATTCAGAATGATGCTAGCCTGAGGCTTAGCATAAATTGCTTTTACAATGTTGAGGTATGTTCCTGTTATCCCTAGTTTTTCAAGAGTTTTGAACATAAAGGGATGCTGTACTTTGTCGAATGCTTTTTCCGCATCTATCGAGATGATCATATGGTTCTTATTTTTAAGTCTATTGATGTGGTGAATAACATTTATTGATTTCCGTATATTGAACCAACCTTGCATACCAGGGATGAATCCTACTTGATCATGGTGCACAATTTTTTTGATATGTTTTTGTATCCGATTCGCCAGAATTTTATTGAGGATTTTTGCATCTAGGTTCATTAGAGATATTGGTCTGTAGTTTTCTTTCTTTGAAGTGTCTTTGTCTGGTTTCGGAATCAGGGTGATGTTAGCCTCGTAGAATGAATTTGGTAGTTCTCCCTCTTTTTCTATTTCCTGAAATAGCTTGAAAAGTATTGGTATTAGTTCCTCTTTAAAGGTTTTGTAAAACTCTGCTGTATACCCGTCCGGTCCTGGGCTTTTCTTAGATGGTAATCTTTTGATGGTTTCTTCTATTTCCTCAATTGATATTGGTCTGTTTAGGTTGTCTATATCCTCCTGACTCAATCTGGGCAGATTATATGACTTATGAAATTTATCTATGCCTTCACTATCTTCTATTTTATTGGAGTATAAGGATTCAAAATAATTTCTGATTATCTTCAGTATTTCTGAAGTGTCTGTTGTGATATTGCCTCTTTCATCCCGTATGCTGGTAATTTGAGTTCTCTCTCTTCTTCTCTTAGTTAGCATGGCTAAGGGTCTGTCAATTTTATTTATTTTTTCAAAGAACCAACTTTTAGTTTTGTCAATTTTTTCAATTGTTTCTTTTGTTTCAATTTCATTAATTTCAGCTCTGGTTTTAACTATTTCTTGCCTTCTACTTCTTTTGCTATTGTTTTGCTCTTCTTTTTCTAGGATTTTGAGATGAAGTATGAGATCATTTATTTGTTGGTTTTTTTCTTTTTTTAAGGAATGCACTCCAAGCAATGAATTTTCCTCTTAGAACTGCTTTCAATGTGTCTCATAGATTCCGATATGTTGTGTCTGTGTTTTCATTTAACTCTAAGAATTTTTTAATTTCCTCCTTGATGTCTTCTAAAACCCATTGATCATTCAGTAACCTATTGTTCATTCTCCAAGTGATGCATGATTTTTCCTTCCTTCTTTTATCGTTGATTTTCAGTTTCATTCCATTGTGATCAGATAAGATGCATGGTATTATCTCTACACCTTTATATTGACTAAGAGTTTCCCTGTGACATAATATATGATCTATTTTTGAGAAGGATCCATGTGCTGCTGAGAAAAAAGTGTAGCTGCTTGATGTTGGGTGGTATATTCTATATGTGTCAATTAAGTCTAGGTTGTTAATTGTATTATTGAGTTCTATAGTTTCCTTATTCAGCTTTTGTTTGGAAGATCTGTCCAGTGGTGAGAGAGGTGTGTTAAAGTCTCCCATGATTATTGTATGGTGGTCTATTAGATTCTTGAACTTGAGAAGAGTTTGCTTGATGAACATAGCAGCCCCGTTGTTTGGGGCATATATATTTATGATTGTTATGTCTTGTTGGTGTATGGTTCCCTTGAGCAGTATGTAGTGTCCCTCTTTATCCCTTTTGATTAACTTTGGCTTGAAATCTATTTTATTGGATATGAATATGGACACTCCTGCTTGTTTCCACAGTCCATATGAGTGATATGATTTTTCCCAACCTTTCACCTTCAGTCTATGTATATATTTTCCTATCAAATGCGTCTCCTGCAGGCAGCATATTGTTGGGTCTTGTTTTCTGATCCATTCAACTAGCCTGTGTCTCTTAATTGGTGAGTTTAAGCCATTAACATTTAGGGTTATTATTGAGATATGGTTTGTTCTTCCAGCCATAGTTTGTTTATTAATGCTATTAAGCCTGATTTGTTTTCCTCTTTGATTATTTTCCCCCCTTTACTGTCCTACCTCCCACTGTTGGTTTTCATTGTTGTTTTCCATTTCCTCTTCCTGTAGTGTTTTCCCAAGGATTTTTTGAAGAGATGGTTTTCTAGCTGCAAATTCTTTTAACTTTTGTTTGTCGTGGAATGTTTTAATTTCATCTTCCATCCTGAAGCTTAATTTCGCGGGATACCCGATTCTTGGTTGGAATCCATTTTCTTTTAGCGTTTGAAATATGTTATTCCAGGATCTTCTAGCTTTTAGAGTCTGTGTTGAGAGATCAGCTGTTATCCTGATTGGTTTACCCCTAAATGTAATCTGCTTCCTTTCCCTTGTAGCTTTTAAAATTCTCTCCTTATTCTGTATGTTGGACATCTTCATTATAATGTGTCTAGGTGTGGATCTCTTATGATTTTGCACATTCGGCGTCCTGTAGGCTTCTAGGATTTGGGATTCTGTCTCATTCTTCAAGTCTGGCAAGTTTTCTTGTATTATTTCACTGAATAGATTGCTTAATCCTTTGGTTTGGAGCTCTGTGCCTTCCTGTATCCCAATGACTCTTAAGTTTGGTCTTTTGATATTATCCCATAGCTCTTGAATGTTCTGCTCATGGTTTCTTAGTAAACTTGCTGAGCTATCTATGTTCTTTTCAAGTTGAAATACTCTGTCTTCATTGTCTGATGTTCTCTCTTCTAAGTGATCCACTCTGCTGGTAGTATTCTCAATTGAGTTTTTAAGTTGGTTTATTGTTTCCTGCATTTCTAGTATTTCTATTTGTTTGTTTTTTATTACCTCTATCTCCCTGTGAAATTGATCTTTTACTTCCTGGATTTGTTTGTCAATGTGATCTTTCATTGTCTGATTTTGCTGTCTCATGTCTTCCTTGAGACTCCAGATCATCTGAAGCATGTATGTCCTGAGCTCTCTATCTGACATTCCATCTGTTGCAGCTATTACCTCTTCTAAAGTTGAGTTGACCTGCATTGCCTGTGGTCCTTTCTTTCCTTGTCATTTCATACTGCTGGCGTTTTTTTCTGCTTGGTGAAATTGTTGTGTCTTTGATATTTTCCCTCTATTTATTTATATTGCTCTTGTATAGTTGAAAAATCACCCTTGCAGGGCAGGTAGTGGCTGTGATCCTCCTCCAATTAGTGTGATCCGTCTACCATGCTGGCAGGCCCTAGGTCTGTTTTGCTGGTCGGTCAAAGGTCCACCTACCCAGCAGGCGTCAGGGGCACCTGTGTCACTCCGTAGGTTGCTGGGCCTAACCTCCAGATGGGTTGCAGGTTCGCCTAGCTTGCAGGCACTGGGGGAGGGGCCGGTTCCGCCCCTCAGCAGGCTTTGGGCCCGCTCTGCTGGTGTTCACAGTCCCGCCTACCTGCAGAAACTGGGGGAGGGGACGGGCCTAGCCCTCAGCCGTCCGCCGGACCTGTCCTAGTGGGTCCGGTCCGTGTTCCCCGCAGGTGCGTGTAGCTGCTGTCACTTGGCTGGTTGCTGGGCCTGACCCGCCCGCCCGTGGCTTGCAGGTTCGCCTAGCTTGCAGGCGATACAATTGTCATCAAGGAATCACGACGTCAACAGTGTCCACCCAGGAACCCATGTGGAAGTGAAAATCCTATTACACAACCTCACACAGCCAGAGTCAGACTTGAGGTTTGGAATTGTGTGGGTTTTTTAATGTTTGGGGTGTGATGTCACATATATCACTGGAGGATGGTAACCAGCAGCTATGCACTTTTTTAATAAGCAAAGAACAAGGTTTGGTAGCACATGTCTGTAAGGCCAGGCATTTGGGAGGCTGCTTCAGGAGGATCTCAAGTCGGAGGCCACAGTTGGCCTCTTAGCAAGACCCTGCCTCAAAATAAAATATTCAAAGTTCTGATATTGGGTGAGTCTTCATGAAAAATAAAGGGTCAGAATTCCTGTTTCAACAGTCTCCCTTTTGGATGCTGTGTGTAGGTGTGTGACTGTTACCTTCCAACAGGACCTAGAGTGGTTGCTGGTGTCGACCTGTATTAATAAATAGATCAAATGAAGTGAGTAAATAACTAAAGCAATAAAAGATCTGACACTGTAGCTAGTTGTGATCCCAGGGATATGGAGGTTATGTTGTGTTTCTTGGCTCTTGTGTTCTTGCAAGAGAGGATTTTAGATAATACATAAAATGTAATCAAAGTAGAGCAAAGCTTATTGGCCCAGAAATCACTATCAAGAAATAGGGAGGAAAACAGTGAGGCTTCTCTGACATCTCTAGGTCTCACACCACTTTGATCCTGAGGTTTATGGGAGATGATGTGGGTGATTCCAGAATTCTGCCCATGGACCAATCCCTACTCTTAACTGGCACTAGGATGACATTGTGTTTATAGGTTCCTAGTCCACATGGTCTTGTCCAGAGACACCATAGCAAAACCCGAGTGTGTGTGTGTGTGTGTGTGTCTGTATGTGTGTGTGTGTTTGTGAATTTTACTATAATAAAAATTTTATTATGGCACCTGTTATGAAAACAAACAACAACAAGTGTTGGGGAGGATGTGAGGAAAAAGCACACTCATACACTGCTGATGGGACTGCAAATTGGTGCAGCCAATATGGAAAGCACTATGGAGATTCATTGGAAATCTGAGAATGGAACCACCATTTTACACAGATATCCGGTGGAGCCAATCTAGATGCCCTTCAGTGGATGAATGGATAAAAAAAATTTGCATTATATATACACAATGTAATTTTATTCAGCAATAAAAGAATAAAATCATGTGTGTGGGGGAGATTATGGTCTTGTTCTCTTGGTTTCTGACTTTTAGGGAATAGAGTTTTTCTGAGATTCTCACCAGTATCTTTGCCTTTGTCAAAGGGTTATTGCAACTTACTTCTGTTTCTTGCTGTCTAACTTTTGTGGTTTTCCAATATGAGATATGAGGTAGAAGTGGATTTTAAGTGGATATTTTTAATGTAGGAGTTCACTAATTACTATTAGAAGCATCAGATGAGCTCAGAACAATAATAAAATTTAATATCATCAGTTATTTATGTGCATAAGAAAGTAAGTAGCAAACATAAAATTAAAGACTGTTCTACGGACCATAATATCAAAAGTAAAATACTTGGGAATTTTTCAAGAAATGCGAACACTTGAACATTTAACATGGCTTATTTTTAGAAAATATACCATTATCTCTAAGCCACCTTCTTTCTTGTGGTGACCTTAACTCATACAAAAAAGATAGGAATTAAAAACTTTCCCCTGTGATCCTGAGGACAGGACTTAGGTATGGTCTACCAGTGAGCTCTATCATCATCCCATTCTTATTTTTCTTTGAGATATGGTCTCGCCAAGTTAGTGAGGCTAGATTCAAAGTTGTGACCCTGAAGGCTTGACTTCCAGGGCAGCTCGGGTTACATGCATGTGCCATCACAACCCTGGTAGGGATTAGTCTTTTTTGTTTTCTTTAGTTGTAGTGGACAGAGTAACTTATTTTATATATTTATTTTTATATGGTGCTGAGGATTGAACCCAGTGCCTCACATGTGCTAGGCAGGTGCTCTAACCCTGACCCCAGACCCAGGGATTAAATTCTTGACTTTAATATTATAGGTTGGCTCAGGATAATATCTAGGTTTGCAAACGTGTATAATGTCCCCATTTTGTGAGTAGAAGGTAGAGGCCACAATGAGAAAAAATGTCTATCCTTATCCTTGGAAGAGAAACATCACTGTGGATTCACCTGCAACTTATTATTTGAGGATTTCCCAAATATTAAAAATATTAGCAAAAGAGACATGAGGTCAAGGCTCTGAGGAAGGGGGACTAAGTATTTCAAATTGTTAGGCATCAAACTGAGAAAAGCAATGCTAAAGTAGTTGGGTATGGAGAATAGCATCCCTCACATTTAACTGTAGGATCAGGATCCCAGAAGATATATAAGAAAACAAACCATTTACTGGGTACATTTTAAAAAGATGATCATGGATAGGACTTGGTCAGAAGTCATCATTATCACACCCTACCCACACGCCCACACATATTACTTCCCTTTTACCTCTTCCCCTCTTTAGAAGTCAAGTCAACATCCACTCCTCAAGGTGCATCCTTGCATGAAGAGAAAGGACTGAGCCACAGTACCCTGGGGATCACAATGGGCACATCTTTCCCTAGCTTATGGCAGAAACTAGCAAAGGAATGGCAGAGTTCAGGAACATCTCTGTCTCTTTTCTCTCACAAACAAATAATTAGAGATTTCAATTATAAATTGATGGATGAAGTGAAATTAGGATTATTGGGTCAAATATTTGGAACACTGAAAATATAAATGTTCAGCAGCCTTAATGTCTTGTTTCTTTTTAATCTTTGTTTTTGTTTTTAATGCTGTGGATTGAGCCCAGGGCCACTCAACCTCTCAGCAACATTCCTGATCATTTTTTTTTTTTGTAACTTAGAGACAGGGTTTCACTGAATTGCTTAGTCCCTCCCTAAGTTGTTGAGGCTGGCTTTGTATCAGCCTCCAGAGACACTGGAATTACAGTCATGCACCACCACACCTTGCTAATGTTTTATTTCATTATTTGCACAAGAGCAGTTTTTCATTTAATATAACCTACTGAATGCTCTCAAAATAATGCACTTTGTGAAAAATTCAAAGAGATAACTTATTACCTTTATATTAACAAACTTAAAGAATACGTTTTTCTTATGCCTTGGCTTCTTTTCACTTGATAAAATCAGGTTAGGACATAGTTTTATAGTTTCTTTATTCTTTTTTGGGGGGAGGGGCTATAATAGGGATCGGTCACAGTATCACTCAACCACAAAGCCATTTCTTCAGTCATGTTTTTTAGAAACAAGGTCTCAGTGAGTTGTATAGGTCCCTATTGATTTACTGAGTCTGTGTTTGAACTCGTGAATTTCTTGCCTCAGCCTCCCAAGCCATTGGGATTGCAGTCATGTGCCCCCACTCCCAATTTCTTCATTCGTTTGTAGTTGTTGCTTTCTTTTGTTACATAAATTCAAGTTTTAATAGTATGTTTAACAATATAGAGAAAAGCCAGTGTTGTAGGTAAGCAATTGAACATATCCATCAGAAAGTATATTTTATATTCACCATGGTGTATTACTCAGCCATCAATACAAACTCCTCTAATGGTCAGCAAAATAGATGAAATTGGATGATGTCATGCTAAGTGAAGAAATACACAATAGTGTCACATCTCATATGTTAACTAATATAATATTATGTGCAAGTACAATAGTGGTTAGTATGGCTGAGGAGTTTGTGGTTGGCATCAAGGTCAGAAGAGGGTGTTTGGATATTATAAATACATATATCTACATATATATAAATATCACATTGAATCCCATAAGTATGTGCAATTGCTATGTGTTGATAAAACCCATCATCTCTCATAATTATCAAATTCTGCACTAAGCACACAATCCTGCTGTCTTTTGGAATTCCAGTATATGATGCGATATTATTGATGATGCTCCCTGATAACAACCGGGTCTCCCCACACATCCATTCTATTTTCTTCCAGGCTCTGAACATAGAGTATACAATGTATTTCTGCATCTGGATAATCTCACTTAGCCTAAAGTCCTCCAGCTTGTCTGTGTTATTGGAGAATATTCTTTTGTTTCTGGGGTTTTGACCCAGGGTTGCCTTACCAGTGACAGAGATCCACCATCATTTTCTTTTTCAGTTTTAAGACAGAATGTTACCAAACTACTAAGGCTGGCCTTCACATTTTGGCAACACTGCAATATACATCATCCTTATTTTAAAGATAAGTAATAAGTGAGGTGTGGAGGCACATTTTTTTTTGTCATGCTAGGGACTCGATAGGCTGAGGGAGGAGAATCAGTATCTTGGAGCCAGCCTCACATCTTGGTGACACCCACTTCACCTTAAAAGACCTTGACTCAAAATAATTGTAAAAAAAACTGAAAAGGTTATATATGTATGTTGATACATTTTTGTGTAAACCCAATGATAAATCTCTTTTTCTCTATTATCGGTAATATACCATAGGTTCTTCTTCCTGAGTTACTCTTTGGAAATTTAGGTTGTGGATGTTACTGCAGTTAACTTGGGAGGGTAGATATTCCTAAAGATGGATTTTATTTCCTTCAATTGTTGAAGTGGTTAATGTCATCTGTCCATTTGAGTGGATTGAGATACCCAGAGAACTGGTGTGGAAGATCTCTGCAGCTGTCTGTGAGTGTGCTTCCAGAAGGCTGAGTCAGAAAGCATGGGGAATACCTGTATTAAATTATATATTGGTGTTAAATAGGTTTGATTTTTAAAAAAGCAAGAGAAGCAGTCACTCACTTATGCTCCAAGCTTCTTGAAGTCCCCTTTGGGGACTTGCACCATTGGCTATCCCGGGTTTTTTTTTTTTTTAATTTTATTTGTTTTAATTAGTTATCCATGACAGTAGAATGCATTTATATACTTTGATATATCATACATAGATGGTATATAATTGCTCATTTTTCTGAGTATACATATTGTAGAATCACATGAATCATACAGTCACATACATAAATAAAGTACTAATGTCTGTTTCATTCTCTTTCTTTTTCCCACATCCCCTGCCTTCCCCTTCTTTCACTTTCCTCTACCTAATGTAAGTTAATGCTATTCTTTTTTCTCTTGCATTACAATTCTTAATACACATATAAATCACAATTTTGTATCTTTTTTATGTAATGTATGTTGACACCCAATTCAAGTCTTTATAAATGTACTTTGGATGATGTTGTCCATTACATTCTACCATCCTTGCTAATCCCCGTCCCCCTCCCTTTTCCTCCCACTCCTCTGCCCTATCTAGAATTCATCTATTCCTCCTATGCTTCCCCTGCATACTCCACTATGAGTCAGCCCCCTTATGTGAGGGAAATATTCAGCATTTGTTTTTAGAGGGGGGGGCATTGGTAACTTCACTAATCATTATCTTTTCCAACTCCATCCATTTACATGCAAATGCCATGATTTTATTCTTGTATTGCTGAGTAAAATTCCATTGTGTATATATGCCACATTTTTTATCTATTCATCCACTGAAGGGATTCTGTGTTGGCTTCATAGTTTAGCTATTGTGACTTGTGGTGCCATAAACATTGATCTGGCTGTGTCCCTGTAGTATGTTGTTTTTAAACTTTTGTGCTTAGACTGAGGAGAGGGATAGGTGGGTCAAATTGAGGTTCCATTTCCATATTTCCAAGGAATGTCCATACTACTTTCCAAATTGGCTGCACCAATTTGCAGTCCCACCAGCAATGTATGAGTGTACCTTTTCCCCACATCCTCACCAACACTTATTGTTGTTTGTTTTTCATAATTGCTGCCATTCTGATGGAGTTAGATGAAATCTTAGAGTAGTTTTGATTTGCATTTCTCTGATTCCTAGAGATGATGAGCATTTTTTATATATTTATTGATTGTAAATCCTCTCCTGAGAAGTATCTGTTCAGGTCCTTAGCCCACTTGTTGACCAGGTTATTCGTTTTTTCATCTACCAGGATCATTTAAGTCCTCTATCCTCAACCACAGCTGCTTTATTTGCTTCCTCATATTGTGAAGCTTCCAGCTTCTTGGACTGAGCTGTTACCAGTTTCCCAGTGTTGCCATCCTGTAGGCAAACATTTGGTGACTATTCCTCTCATGATTATGTGAGTAAATAAAATAAGCTCCCTTCTGTATACACATGTACATTTTGTGTGTATTCTATTTTTTTTGAAGAATCCAAAAAATGCAGGCGTATTCTCAATGTCTGGGTCATATTGCATCTCTAGTTATAATTTTTTGAAAAAAACCTTATAGTTTTTTTTAATGTCTATTCAAATTTATATTCCTGGCAAGGATGTCCAAATGTTTCCTTTTCTGCATATCCACTACAGTATGTGTTACCTACCAACATTTTGAGGATTGAGTCCACAAGTGTGTGGTTATATCTCATTGTGATATAACGTGAAAGCATAAAAATTCCAGAATAAAATGAGAATTATTTTTGCCATTGGTGTTGGCAATGGTTTTAGATAGAATATGAAGAGACTGTACAAGGAAAAACAGCTGAGACTATATAAAGCTAAAAATGCTTCTATACAGCAAAGGAATCAATCAATGAATTGTAAAAGTAGACTGGGTTAAAGAAAACCGTTTCTGGCCCCATGTCTGAAAAAGCTCAACATCCAAAATATAAGAAACTTACACAACTCACCAAAATTTAATCTAAACCCCTCATAACCTAATTTAAATATGGTAAAATACTTAGATTCTGCCCTAAAAATTAAACAAGTGTGTAAAGACATATGAAAGTTACTCAAGATCACATATTAGGCTACATAAAATGAAAATTTAGCTTTTCTGCTTTATTTGTCTCACAGGATTATGGGTGCACACTCTCCATCCTTCACAGGGCATCTTGAGATCAATTAGCAAAATGCCAGGTTCTCATTTTCCCACATAATGCTTCTTCATTATTCCATCTTATGCCAAGAAAATCTCGAGTCTGGAAAACAACAAAATATAGATAAATTGCTAGATAATCATCAACTTTGAAAATTACTTCAGAAATCAATAAATACATTAGTAGACACAGATGTGAAGAAATATAAAATAGACCTACAAATCAAGATTTAACTTTACAGCTGCTCATAATAATACTTGCAGTTATGCTGATATGGGAGCATATGCCACTAATCTTCACTACCTCGAGGCCACAGCAGGAGGAGGATTTAGGCTAAAAAATTTGAGGCCAACCTGGCAAAAGCCCAGTGCTAAACATTGACCCACCAAAAAAACAAACAGTAATCACATTTTTAAAAAGGAGCCTTCACGGATGATTTCTATGAAACATAATAAGGATCAGAAAGAATAATTCATTATCACGTCTAAATGTAGAAGAAGAAAATTGACTAATTCTTTCTGTAAGGCCAGAAATACCAGCTAACACAGCATAAGAACGGAAATTGCATACCATCTTTTAATAGATGTTGACCCAGATATTCAAAACCGCTAGCAAACTGAGAACAACAACAAAAAGAATGATTGGACTTCATGACCAAGAGGGACACTGTCATATGGGAAGTTTCCAAAAATCATTTTGATAGAGCAAAGCTTTTGGCAAATCACTTACCAAATTACTGTAAAACTTATGGCCAATTATGACCAGAGGAAAATTCTTTTTCAATCCACTTAAAGGCAGCTATGAACTGTTTTCATACTTAATGGTGTGAACTGAAGTGTTTATCAATTTATTTTTAGGAAAAGAAAAAAAAATGTATGCTTTTCTAACTTCTAAATATTAGTTGAGAATATTAAATGGGATTTTATACATCAAAAATCTAATAGCATATGCAGATGATACTATTCTTTCTGTAATATTTCTAAGCAATTTCCATGAACTAATGAAACAGGAATTAGTTCAATAATGTCATGAGTTAAATGGTCAACATTAAATCATTTAAATTATATACAGTAGCAATGAGCAGTGTTAAAATCGAGGCACAATCCATTCACAAATATAGGGAAAACAATCTAAATGAAAGTATTAACAAAAGAATTGTTCACTGCAAAGTCAAAAATTAAGGTGAAAGTAAAATGCAAAAAAGATCATGGAAACAAAATGGGAAAACTGTTAATATTCAATGATTAAAATTTTGATTTTGGGTTTTAAGGGTTGATAGGCTACCTCCAGATTAGCACATGGGGTGAGGCCAGGCTTCCTCCTCTGATCTGATATGTATTCTATATATGTGAGTTAAGTTATTAATTGTGTTATTGAGCTCTATAGTTTCTTTATTCAACTTTTGTTAGGAAGATCTATCCAGTGGTGAGAGAGGTGTGTTAAAGTCACCCCAGATCACGTTGTGGTCAATTTCACTCTTGAACTTGAGAAGAGTTTGTTTGAACATAGGTGCCCCATTTTTGGAGGCATATATATTGATGGTTGTTACATCTTGTTGGCATATGGTTCCCTTGAGCAGTATGAGATGTTCTTCTTTATCTATTTTGATTAACTTTGGCTTGAAGTCTACTTTATGTAATATAAGAATGGAGACCCCTGCTTACTTTCAAGGTTCATGTGAGTGGTATGCTTTTTCCCAATCTTTCACCTTCAGTCTGTCTTTTCCAGAGTCTCCTGGGGGCAGAATATGGTTGGATTTTTTTTTAATACAGACTACTAGCCTATGTTTTTTGATTGGTGTGTTTAGGCCACTAACATTTAAGGTTACTATTGTGACATGGTTGTATTTCCAGCCATCCTTGTTTATTTTTGCTACTTGCCTTGAAGTGTTAATTATTCTTTAATTTTTAATTGGTATCTACATATAGGATCCAACATTTTAATTGAATATC
Source organism: Urocitellus parryii (assembly GCF_045843805.1). Taxonomy (NCBI): domain Eukaryota; kingdom Metazoa; phylum Chordata; class Mammalia; order Rodentia; family Sciuridae; genus Urocitellus; species Urocitellus parryii. Next base: position 405,687 of record NW_027551779.1, on the reverse strand, counting down.
TGTAGTATTCAAATCAGTGCAATTTCTACCTTCTAAAATATCATTTTGATGTTTGAAACCTGTGAAGTCATCTTAGAATGTCCAGAGTCTAATAATTACTTATACAATTCAAACTATGGGCTATAAAATCAAAGAGTTACTTTTCCCTCTTAACTGCTTTTTGACACTCCTTGCCAACTGTCTCTTAAAACAGATATAAAAAACTTTTCTCGTTTGTGGTTCTTTGTGATCAACTTTTTCAGCTTCAACATATGAGCGCAAACATACAGGATTTGTAAAATATGAAAAATCACTAGAAAAAGACAGTCTCCCATGGTAAATCCAGAAAAAAAGAATATAAATTTAAAAATTGAAAACTAGAATCCCAGTGCCTTGGGAGGCTAAAACAGGAGGTGGTGAGTTGAAATCCAGCAACAACAAGGCCATGAGCAACTTGGTGAGATGCTGTCTCAAAATAAAATACAAAACAGGAGTGGGGATGTGGCTCAATGGTTTAGTGCCCCTGAGTTTAATCCCTGGTACTCCCCAAATATTTTAGCGTTCACATTTAATCACTAGGCCTTAGTTATTTTGGGTGAGATCTATATATAAATGCCATATGCCAATTCTTATGAATTTATTTTATGTAAGTCAAATATTATATAAATATTTTTATAGTATAAGCTTAAATTGATCTATATTAGCATATAAAAAATAACTTAAAAATGCTTTTAGGTGAGGCTGAATGCCTGCAATCCCATCGGCTCAGCAGTCAGAGGATTACAAGGCCAAAGCTCAGTAAATTAGCAAGATTTTCTCCCAATATAAAAAAATGGCTGGTGAGATAGTTTAATGACTAAGTGCCCTGGGTTCAATCTGGGGTACAAAGGAAAGGAGGAGGGATTTAAAATTGGCTTGTCTCAACAACAAAAACAAATGTGAAATTTAAAACCAAAGACTGCATTCTATCACTTTCCTGTGACACACAGAATCTACTTTATTTCATTTTAAACATATGAATCTTACACAATCCAAGTTTTCTAACACTCAACAAATGATGTGTTTTAATCACGCGGGTCTCCAGGACATTGGATGAATTTAAGGTCAGTGTAGCTGAGGAATCTGCAGTTATACAAATTGGAGTGTGCAGGTGCCATGAATTTGCAGTAAGTGTCAAGAACTCATGGATGGATTGTTCATTGCCTTGAAACTGATGGAAAATTGTTTTCTGATTGTAAATTTATATATCAGTATTGGGAAAAACTTAGACCCTTTCCTGATAGTATGCTTCAAAGAAAGGGACACAATTTCATGCAATAATGAGGAGAATGATCTTCATACAGGTAATGGCCAGGAGAAAGCACAGTCTGGTCATTCTGCTAGCTCCAGTTTTGAACCACAATCATCTGTAAATGATGTGCATCAAGTATATATGGTTAAAATTGTGTAAATGTACCATGGTAGTGTTGTGAAGAAATATCTATAGTAATGTCCATGCTAAGGTATCATTGTTGTTAGGAAGCATCCTGGGGAATGGGAATGATTCATAGATGACTGAAATCCTGAGCTATGTACCTTCCCAGATGTGCACATTATGCCTGGCACAACATAGTCCAGGAGATCATGAGACATAACAGAAGCTCTCTGACATCAAGGAGGTAATCTGAGAAACACCCCTCAAACAAGTGTTTACAGAGTGATACTTCCAGCTTGGTCCATGGGTGCCCTATTGCACTGGGCACTCATGTCCTTTATGCACTGGAGAAATCAAGCTGCCCCCTAGAGTGGGCATTCTGTGTGGAAGTATATGTAAATCACAGGGAATCTAACACAGATTTCTGAAATAGGTTACATTTGGAGAATTCACATATGGTAAGAAGAAGGAAAGGCCAAATGAAGAGATGAGAAAAAAACAGATCACACATGAAAAAGAAATTTTCAAAAAAAATCACATTTTGTTTCTTAGAGCTGATAGTAAAGACTCCCTCTAGTATCTGGATCCAGGAAGGAGTCATGTTAGATATGGTGCTGTCACTAAAGTCAGGGGTGGCTGTAAGATACATGCACCATCATCTGTGTTGCAACCATCTAGTGAGGACTGCTCAGGCAGTTGACATGAGCTGGTGGTCAGGACAGAAGTAGAGAGAATTATAGGAGAAGGATACCCCGCTGCAAGTCAGGGTTATTGGGACCCTCTGGGTGGGCACATTCCAGGGTGAAAGTGAGAGGAAGAAGCATCTCTTCTCCCATATGCAGTGTGAGCACCATCCTGTTCATAACGGGAGAGGAAATAGGTTCTGTCACCCCTAACAACACATGTGCAGACTTACAGCTTGAGGTTGTCGTCATCTCACATCTCAGCTTTATCACTACTGCCAACCCTCCCCATGTCCTCTTGGTATTCACTAACAGACAAAAGGGAGATGGAGAATTGAGACTGGTCTTGCTTCAAGCAAGTGGACTGATGTCAGCCTCAGCAGAAACCTCTTACTTGTGGCTCTTTGTGTTTTGGGAATCCATAAATAGCACCAGGGAGAAATGACTAACACCTCAGAGAGGGCGACACCGTCACCCAGCCCCTCTGCTGCAAAACACACCCTCCAGTAACACAACGAGCAAACCCTGGGCAAGACATGACTGAATGGCAGCTCTTTGTGAGAAGTAGATATGAGAACCATGGGTTGCTTTTGTATATTTTCAGGGTTTGAAAATACAGCTCAGGTTTCACACACACACACATCTATGATATTCATATTACTATTATTTTAAATTTCTCCTGATAAAAGAAACTAGAAGAGAAATTGTTCTTTAAAGTCAAGAAAGAAAAAGCACCAGAGGTGCTTGTCTGTGGCCACAAGTGCATGGAGTACTGCATATAGGGCATAGGTTAAGGGCATCTCAGTGGCAGGCCACGCCCTATGCTAGGTATTTGAGTGGCAAACTGCTTACCCCATCAGCACAGCTCTGGGCACGAGGCGATGTGTTGCAGTCCCACTCTTTGATTGTTCACTTCAAGGACAGTTAGGAGACATTGCATTGGTGGCTGTCTATATTTTGCTTAGGTACTGCCTGAGTATATATACATGGTAACTGCACAATAAAATCAGCCTGCTTCCTGATTGGTCTCTGGAGGACTTGATTAGAGACTCTACAGCCACACTCTCCTCTACCTTGTTCTGTGGACCTCCTCAGGGATGAGAGAGCCCATGCACTTCCCTGCAGACCCCAAGCTCTCATTCTGGGAAACCTACATGTTCCTGCAGGAGGGTCTTTTTCCCCTGACTGATGTTGCGATGGAAGAGTCAAGTTCAGCTTTCAGCTTTCCTGCTTTATCTTGCTCTGTGTATCTTAGGGTCACATTTATCTGTGCATGCTAATGACATGAAAAATTGAATTTTGGAAAAAATTTGAAAGTGACCAGTGTAGGATGGGTTTCAAGTGTCCTGAATGTTCCTCTAAGCAAAATTAAACTAACACATTTCCATTATTAGATATTTCAAAAGCTTTTTAGTGATTAAAACAGATGGACTAATACATAAAAATCTTATTCCAAATTCTTGTGAATTATATTCTCAAGCCTATAATTTGGCACCATGAATTGGAACTTACCAACATATTTATTTGACTTTCTAAAATATTTAGTGTACTTCCTTCTCATCACGGTCCCTTGTATGACACTTACAAACTGAAAATTCTTAACCATGTGAGATTCCATTCTATTAATTGAGGTTTTGAACATAGAACCTCATTTCCCTCTAAAGATTTCAAAATGTACAATTACTCAAACCATACTTGTTCTATGAGTTATGAAGATGACCAAAGCAAGATTATCAATAAAAATATTAAAACTTATTAATTCTCTGTTAATAAGTATACAAATTTGTAGTGTTTAAAATCTCTACATGACATACAATATGTAAGTTATGTCCCATGAAGTTATTAAATTGAAAAATGAAGAAGTAAAGCTGACATTCCTTATAAGAAAAATTGACTCATTTTAGCAGGATCTCAAAGAAGCAAATATCTTTAGGAGACAATATCCTCATTACACCATACAGAACATGAACCTCTGGGCTCCAACAGTTCTAATGAGCCCAGAGGACCATGTTTGGTATGTTGCAATGAGAATGTTGTCTTCTAAAGATGTTTGCTTCTTTGAGAAGCAAAGAAGCTACTTGAAAAGCTCACTAGTAGATTGAATTTCCTCCTCCAATGCCCTTTTTAGAATCCACATTAACTCTGCATCTGAGGACACAGAGGTACTTTGTCACCTGAATAAGCTGAGCAGAGCACAAACACTTGTAAGTTTTATGGAAAGGATGTGTTTAAGTTCTGTCTCTGCAGATGTGTAATTTTAATGTCTATGGAAAGGCAAGAAGTTCCCACTGGAGAACACAGAACAGTGGCTTCCCCAGTGGGACATGTCATCTCTCTTAATTTTATTGTCTTATCTGATGTATAACAGCAATCCAAGAGATCTGGGATTCAAACTCTTAAAGTTTCCTGGACAGATCTGGAAGAGGATCTTGATTGAGATCATTTTCTCATGTTGATAAGGAAACTTAAATTACTCTAATTCTGGTCCTAAAATCAAATTAGTCCAAACCTGTCCCACAACTTATAATGCCTCTACTTTGATGTGAGGGACTCCTGGCAACCCCATAATTTCCCTTAAGCCCTGAACTGTGTGATGGGCCCCTCTTTCCTAGTTTGCACATGGAGCACACCTTCTTGGGGGTAGTGATTGTTTTCTATGTCATCCTTTCCAAAGTGACAGTCCTGTGGCTCAAGCTCTAAGTGAAATATTAAAACTAGGAAAAGAAGAGGAAGAGCTATAGGTCACATGTTATAGAAATCACAGGCACATGGAATCTAGTCAGAGTTGAGGCAGAGTCCGAGCTGGAGTCCACTCTAAGAAACCTACATGATCAACTCCACCTTCTCTGAGAGAAAACCATGTAAAAAGCAGGATCAGTCTCCTGGGTACTGTATAAAAATATACATAAAAGCATTAAAGTGCTATATTAAAAAAGGATCCACATTATCTGGAGTCAAAAGAAAGGACAGTCAATTTAAGCAGACCCAATAATGTTCCAGTTGTAGCAATAAGAAGATAGTTCTTGTTAACTGCCATTATCGACATGTGAAGGGTTAGTACAGGCATGATAATGAATGAAACATTTGATTTTTCTAGAGATTATTGCAAACTTGGACTAAATGGAAATATATAAAATGAAAACTAATATCCACAGACACAAATTCCTCATGAATGGGATGAGGGAGGTTGGAAAGCTGAAGAAGAAATTCACAATAATTGCCAAAGCATGAGACCTCCAAAGCCACATGAGAGGGAAACATAAAACAGGAAAAGGGTGCAAGTCATTGAACAAGTATTTCAGCATATGAACAGTTAGGAAAGACACTTCAAGGGTGGAGGAAAAGTATCCCCTCATGCAGCCCCCATCCTGGACCAGCCACATGAAAGTTTTGTGCCTTTGGTGAATTGGGCTCTGCCTTACTCCCTGGCATAACCTATTAATCACCAATGTGGCACCTGGAATACTGTCCCTCATATACACTCACCTCCTGGGAGGCTTCTGGAGTGAGCCATGGCAGAGGGTTGGCCAGTACTCCCAACTTTGTGGAGCCAAGAAGAGCTCTTTGGAGAGGTGGAAAATTGCAAACCACACCTTTGTTGTAATGTGGACATGCTGTGTAATTAGGTGTTGTTGAGTCCAATATCTTTATAGCCATGATTTTTCATAGAGAGGAAAATAATTTCATCTCTAATTGTGAGGATTAGGCCAAAACATACTGAACAAGTGGGTTCCAACCAGTTAAAGAAGGCTCTCTGGGGATCTGGGCATGGTGGTATTTGCCTGTAATCTCAGCAGCTTGGAAGTCTGAGGAAGGAGGGTCATGAGTTCATAGCCAGCCTCAGTGAAAAAAATTCACTAATCAGATCAGTGAGATCCTGTCTCTACATAAAATAAGAATACGGATGTGGCTCAGTGGTTGAGTGTTTCTGAGTTCAATCTTTGTCATCATACCCCCCCAAAAAAGAAGAATGTCTGGGGAGTGAGTCTCAGGCTTTGGATTTATAAGAGCTTTCATGGAGGTTCTAAAGTGTTCAACTAGTATAGAATAAGTGTTATGGGCCAAGCTCTGGGTTGGATGTGCATGCATTTGAATCCAGGCTTTTATATATATTATTGATTTGATGTTGATCTACTGATGGAATATTTCCTGCACAAGGCATGTATGTGCTTTATTTAAAGTCTGAAATAGTAGATATATATTTTAAATAAGCTGAAGCTACATATTGAAAAATAATAGTCATCAGAAAATCATGTATGTAAAGGTAGATCTTTTCATGACTCTTTAGAACATGTAGATCTATAAGGCAAGATAGTAAGAAAAACAATAAAACTGAAACATTCATGAACTTTGGATACCATTTAAAAATCTGAGGTAATGTTGGTCCACAATCTGACTTCTATAACAAGACCCCTACAGCACTAATATTAAAAATCAAGAATAAATAAAGGGGATAGATTCAAACTAAAAAGCTGCTTCTCAGCAAAAGAAACAATAATGTGAAGAAAGAACCTACAGATTTTATACAAATCTTTACCACACGTAATTCAGAAAAAGCACTAATGTCTAGGGTATATAAAGGATTCAAAATTTACACAAACAACAACAACAAAAAACAATTAACAAAAGGACTCAGTAACTGAACAGACAACTTCACAGAAGAAATATAAGCCATTAACAAATATATGAAAAAACATTCCACCTATCTAGCAATTAGGAAAATGTAAATCAAAGTTATTTTAACATTTTATGTCACTTCAGTCAGAATGGCAATCATTGATAATACAGGCAACGATAAATGTTGGTGAGGTTGTGGGGAAAAAGGAACACTCACACATTGCTCATGAGATTGACTCTAAATTGGTGCAACCACCATGGAAAGCAGTATGGAGACGCCTTGAAAAACCAGAATGGAACCATCATTTGACCCAGGTATCCCTCTCTTTGGACTATACCCAAAGGACTTAAAAGCAGCATACTAGAGGGAAACACCTGCACCAATGTTTATAGCAGCACAATTCACAATAGATAAACCACAGACCAACCTATGTTTCCTTCAACAGATGAATGGATAAATTATATATATATATAATTTCCCCCACCAATGCAATATTACTTATCTTTAAAGATGCATAAAACTATGCCATTTTGTGGTAAAAGGATAGAGTTGAAGAATATCATGCTAAGTGAAATAAGCCCCACCCCCACTCCCCCCCCACAGAAACAGGAAGGCCAAATGTTCTCTCCAATAAGTGTATGCTAATTCACAATGGGGGTGGGAAAAATAGTCAGTTAGATTAAGTAGAGATGATTTCAGGGAGAGGAGGGAATATGGGAAGAGAAATGATAGTAGAATGAAATAGACATTACATATAAACCGTAATATATAGGATTCTAAATCACTCAACAAGGGGGGGAATAGAAATTCAGTGGATTAGACAAAGTTGGATTGAAGAGAAGAAAGGGGAAATAGGAGTACAAATGACAGTAGAATGAATCAGACACAACTTTTCAATATATATATATATATATATATATATATATATATATATATATATATATATATATATATAAATACACCACCAGGGAAGGTCCACACCATGTACACCTCAAGAATGAAATGCTAACTAAAATGAGTTTTAGTCCATGTATAATATTTCAAAATTTGCACTACTATCATGTATACCTAGAAAGAGTAAGAAATTTTAAAAATGACAAAGGAAAATTTGTATACCTAGAACAAATTTTAACATTACCATTCATTAAGGTTAAATAAAAGTATAAAAGAGTACCTTGAGCCCATACAAAACAACAATGGTAAATAGAGTTGCCCAAGTAAGTCTGCGCAACTAGCTATAATCACAAAATATTTGGCTTTCAACTCTTTTCTATTTGTTTTACAAAGCAGCATAAGAACAATACTAACAAGTTGAGCAGAGAGGAAACATTACATAGCAGTGTTATGAATACTATGAATAGTGCTGTGGGCACTCAAATAAAGCATTCTCAATTTCATCCCCCATGAAATAAAAAATCATGTAGTTGAAAGATACACTACTTACCGATGAGATGACACATCCATGTGTTTGTGACATTCAGTATGTGGGCAGCTGCTCAACTTCGCAGGTCAGATCCAATAGATAAGAAAGACACTCTCTTCACACAGGACAGTGTTTCCTTGAATAATACTATGAAAGCAAGAGAGAAAGAAAAAGTGATAGACATAGGCAACTGTATTGCCAGACTAGGAAAACCCCAACACTGAACCTATGTACTAGGGAGTCCCAAAGAGCTTTTCAGCGTCCTGACTGGGAAGTGCTGGGCAGAGCATCCTCTCCACAGGTGAGAGTCTGAAGTCTTGTTCTAACTTGTATTGAATGTGAGGCCAAATAAACAAGTTAGAACAAAGAAAATTTCATTCTAACATCTTGCATGACCTGGTGATCCCCTGAAGAACACCAAGTCCTCCCAAGAACAGGTCAGATCCTAGAGGAGGGAGTGATAGCCTTAAGATGACAAAATAAATTGGGATTCCAATGAGTGAGCCACCAAGCCAGATGCATTAAGAAATCAGCATTCTTTAGCTGTTTCATCAAGTTTGCAGACATCATTCAATCAAGAAAAGGGAAGATCTTTAGTAATTTCCCTAGACCTCTAGGACTGAATCTTCCTTCCTGGCCTTATAAATAGTTTAAACTCTCATATGTAAAATGGACTCTCATATGTAAAACTCTCATATGAGACTTTAAACTATTTATAATGTGGAGATAAGCATGAAACCTAGAGATTTACCATTTGGAATAAAGAATAGTGTGAATATTATTCTCCTAGAACTCATCATTATATTTCAATATTTATTTTCCCAAATAAAGTTAAATGAAATGTTTGGTGGCTGGTGTTTTGTTGACCCAAAAGGCTAACATATGAAGAGAATATTCTGTTTTTACCTTTTAAATAGAACTTGTAGACGATAGTCTAGAGGTTTATTTCAATCAAAATTGTGTTCCTCTCTCTGTGGTGTCATGGGCTCTTGGAGCTTTAAGATCTGAGGAGGGACATGGTTAGTTTAGAGTATCTTATAATTACTGGGTTTCAGAGGGTTATGGGAGACCATGACACATGCTATCTATTGTATAATCCAATAAGTATAACAAATATTATATTTTAAGTTATTAAGTAGAACCAAAGGGTCTACAAAATCAAAATATATAATGAAATAAAAAATGTGGGGCATAAATGCTCCTACAGTATATCTTTACCTTTTTACTGTCATCATTTTACATGTTTTTAGTTAAATTTTCTACTGGGTATTCAAAACTAAAGAGGTGGTGCCAAATTGTGTTGCTTTTCCTACACTAGCTGTGAGTATAGTCACCTCAGTGATGAACATCATAGAATTCATGAGGAACTGCATGGTTTCTTCAGTCCAAGAGTCAGGATGGCCCTATGGACCATGTGGATTCTCCAGGAAACATTAAGACTATTTCCCCTTTCAGCAATCCTCCTTTATTGCCTGAATACGCACATTGACTCCTTTTCTCTAGGGTCTTTCTCCTCTCCCTGATTGGGCTTGTATAACTCTCCAGAGTTGTAGATCCCTTATTGCGTACTGCTACTCTATAAGGTGAAATGTTAAACTCATAATTCAAACTAGGGATGTCTGGGCATTATTTTTGTATCCTACGTCCTTCCTATAACTGTCTTAATTTTCCCATAATTACAAACAAGAGAGTATATTATTTACATTAATAATATTATCCAAATAATACTTGATTAAACATATTAAATAATTCATGGAGATGTCATATCATTATTTACCCAACAGAATGTTTTACTGTTGCATCGATCCATTAGCAAAGTGAATAGTGGGAGATGTGTGCTGTAATAACATCATTAAATGAATGACAAGGTTAACATTAAGAAATTCACACTTTATTTAGCAACAAATTGCATCTGTAATGAAATATATGTAAAAACGCTCTGTAAAACTTGCATGGTGGACCATGCCATGGCCCTAGGGATGTGAGAAGCTTTGCAAGTTCAAAGTCAGGCTCCATAAATTGGTGAGAACCTATGCAACTTAGCAAACCATATCTCTAAATAAAAAGAAAAAAAATCTGAGGATGCGATTTACTGCTTAAGTGCCCCTAAGTTTAAGGGGCTCTGAAAATTTTAAATTTTAAATTTCATATAAATCTTAAGAGACTTCTGAAATAATCAACTCTGAGTATTATTATTTCTCCAGTTGTGAAAAATGAGACTCTTTAGTAATTGTTGATTTATACTAAAATTATATCCTTTTAGGGATGCACAATTCTATACTTGTATTTCCTTATTTCTACAATATCAGCTAAAGATGTTAAGAAAATTTTCAGCAAATGTGAAAAGCAATTGCCCATTTTGTACATTTAAATGATTTTTTTCCCTCCTAGGTCCCAAATACTTCAAGGGATGGGCTATAGATATGAAACATACTACCATCTTTATATTTGTCAAGGTGTTTTTGTAAATATTTTGCTGTTATCTAAGGTACACACTTTGGACAGATGCTACTCCACATTTGCTACAGATATGAGGTCAGTAATAAAAAATGTCAGAAATTTGAATAGAGTCTTAGACACATTCTTTGGGTTTCTATATGCTACAAATCCTCCAGTGTTTTAAAAATGTTGGATCAATGGCCAAAAATTTTTCCGTACATCCTCTCACTTGTATGAATTCTGAGGTGCTGAGTAGGGTGTGAACAACTATTGGAGACTCTGTCACCTATTTTACATTTATATGATTTCTGTGCTATCATATCTCTGGTGTGAAATAGTGTTGAACTACTGTGAAATAGGGTTGATTCATCCTTAAAGACGCTGATGCAATGTTTTCGTTGTAAAACTTCTCTCCAGTATAAAATCTATTACGTTTAATAAGATGTGATCTTCAATATTAAAAGCTTTGCATTCTTCACATTTATAGGACTTCTCTCTAGTATGGATTGTCTTGTGTTGAGTAAGTGATGATTGTTGATTAAAATCTTTGCCACATTCTCTACATTTGTAGGGCTTCTCTCCTGTGTGGATTCTCAGGTGCCGAGTAAGTACTATTTTTTGATGAAAACTTTTGCCACATTCTTTACATTTGTAGGGCTTCTCTCCAGTGTGAATTCGCTGGTGCTGAGTAAGTGATGATATGCGATTAAAACTCTGGTCACACTCTTTATACTTGTAGGGCTTCTCTTCAGTGTGGATTCGCTGGTGATGAGTAAGTGATGATTTTTGACGGAAACTTTTGCCACACACTGTACATTTGTAGGGCTTCTCTCCAGTGTGGATTCGCTGGTGCTTAGTAAGTGATGATTTTTGACTGAAACTCTTGCCACACACTGGACATTTGTAGAGCTTCTCTCCAGTATGAATCCTGATGTGGTAATAGAGATGTGAGTTTGTATTAAAACTTTTGCCACACACTTTACATTTGTAGGGCTTCTCTCCAGTATGAATACTTTTGTGCCAATTATGCTGTGAGATGCTATTAAAAGCTTTGCCACATTCCTCACAGCTGTATGGCTTCTCTCCAATGTGAATTCGCTGGTGGTAAGTAAGTGATGATGCGTGAGTAAAACTCTTGCCACACACTTTACATTTGTAGGGCTTCTCTCCAGTGTGGATTCGCTGGTGCTGAGTAAAGTGATGATTTCTCACTAAAATTCTTGCCACACACATTACATTTGTAGGGCTTCTCTCCAGTATGAATCCTGTTGTGGCAATCAAGATTTGATTTTCTATTAAAACTCTTGCCACACACTTTATATTTGTAGGGCTTCTCTCCAGTATGAATCCTGTTGTGGTGATCAAGATTTGAGTTTCTATTAAAACTCTTGCCACACACTTTATATTTGTAGGGCTTCTCTCCAGTATGAATCCTGTTGTGGTGATCAAGATTTGAGTTTCTATTAAAACTCATGCCACACACTTTACATTTGTAGGGCTTCTCTTCAGTATGAACTCCCTGGTAGTTTTTAAGGCTTGGTTTTTGAGTGAAACCTTTGCAAAATTGTTTACATATGTACAGCATCACTCCAGGGTTTGTCCACTGGTGACAAATAAGATTGGAGCTTTTATTAGAAGTTTTGTCACATTCTTTGCATTTGCATGGCATATCTTCTGTATGAACACTGTGATGTTGAGTAAAGTTCTTGAGTGCATTGCATTCTACACATTGGTAGGTCTTCTCTGCAGAATAATTTTTTTGGTGTTGAGTAAGGGTTGAAAAACTTTTTAAGGCTTTCCCACACTTTTTACATTTACAGGTCTCTCCTTCAGTCTAAATCCTCTGACACTTAACAAGTTGTAACTTTTCACTAAAAGTTTTTTCACATACTTTAAATTTGTAGAATTTATCACTGTCATAGTATCTGCTGTGTTAAAAAATATATCAAAGCATTTGCTTGCTCAATATCTTCTATATTTATAGGGCTCTCTTTCTCTATAAATTTTCTTGTATTAAGCAAGCTCTGTACTGTGGTTAAGAGCCCTTTCACATATCTTACACTTACAGGGTTTGTCTTGGCTATGAATATATTAATGAATACTAGTTTTTGATCACTAAAGCAAGACTTTCCTACATTTTTCATCTTGGAAAATTTCCTTTAGACAAGGACTAGGATTTCTCTATATTCATAATTTTATCACCAATGTAAATATACTGGTCATTACTCATGGTAGAGACATGGCTTGTTGTGTTACTTATAGCATTATCTATATAGTGCACTTTCCAGAAATCTGTGTCAGAATTGTCATTGAGCAATAGTGGGGAAGTAGAAACTTTTCTACAATTCTTAATATTGTCCATTTGGGAACAAGCAGAAATTAATCTTTTGTTTCAGAAAATATGGACATTTTATAAAGAAATTCCCAAAAGGATCACTTTTAGAAATATCTTTTCTGTGCAAATGTTTGACTGGAATTTTAAATCATTGCTACTTTTATAATTGGCCAAGTTAAAAACTGATGCATTGACTAGATTTCAAATTTTCCACATTGCCTTTCAGTTCAAATATGGCTGTGGATTTATTCTTAAAGACATATAAACTCCTCAAAATAATTGGAATGCATTGAATTTTTGTTTCAGATATTAATTTTCTCTGGTGTCTTTTGACCATAAAATTTTTATCATAAATAGGGACTACTGATTGATTTTGTCTATTATAATACAATTTTTGAACTTTACTCTCACCTATATTTTCCCATTGTTTTCTTGGTTGTAAATAGTCAAAGTCACACTTTCCATATCTTCCCTCTGTCTCTTTTATTCCCTGCTCTGGGAAAATTTGTTGAGGATGATGAGAAGTCATGGCTGTAATAAATAAAACAACAAACATGTTTACTTACTGGAATGGGCTGAGTATATTTTGCAAACCTAAGAAATTACAGCAAAAAATAACATCATTAGGGGAGTGGATTATTAAATCCAAGTCCATCATTACTGTAGAAATATATAAATCAAATAAAAATACACACAGAATATTACTTTGAAGATTTTCCTAATCATCTTTGTGTTCACAGTATCCAAGATGAGTACATTACTCTGGAGAGTAATATAGTAGAGAAAAATACATTGTGTTACACAAAGAGTTTCCTCCTTCAGTATATATTTTCAAAATCTACCGACTTTCTTCTGTTTCATTAAAATATAAAAATATGAAACATGTGAATATTTGGGGACTGTTCAAAAAGGTGTTCCTGCTTACCAACAGAAAAAAAAAACATGGCTAAATCAACTGTAAGCAAACTTATGAATTACTCAAAGGGAACAGTCAATTATTATTTACAAGAAGTTTACTGAGCTAAACCAGCACACAAAAAAACAGAATAAAAATTAGTCAAGAATTTTTAATAGTAATAAGCAGAAAATGTATGTTGAAAGACTTTTTTTAGAAAACGTCTGAAAGAGTCAGGGGATGTTGTACATAGAAACATAGGAGGTTGAGCTAGAGCATCAAAATTTGAAGGCCAGAAAATGTAAAAAATGCGAAGTGCTAAATCACCCTTTAGTTCTATTTCCAATACTAATAAACACATCTTTGAAAATAGAAAAAATGAACATCCAAGTAGCTCAGTTTTCTCCAAGTTGTAAAGACTCAAAGTAGGTTGTAATCCAAGTTTTAAAACTCAGAATACTGAGAGCATCCAAGAGAAATAGATGGTCACCTAGAAATGTGTAACTATATAATTGTGAAATCCTTAGTTGAATCCTCAAAACACAGGAAGGAATTTGAGTCTATCCATATTCAAGGGATGAAAGAATAAAATTATCAACCAAGACATTATATTCACAGCTACTACCTTTCAAAAGAAAAGGAAAATGAAGACTTTAAACATATAAAAATACACACTATTCATCAACACTGGATATGTTCTCCAAAAATTACTAAAGGTAATCCTTCATAATAAAATGTAAGTGCACAGCATCATAAGTCATATGAAATTTTAAACATTTCTTGGAAAAAACAATTCTATTTTAATGTAATGATTGGTCTCCAAACATGTAATTTTGCACAAATTTGAAAGGAAAAAAGCATAACAACAATACTTTTAATAGTATCTTGAACAATAATATAATTTTAAAAGGACACATAAGTATATTCAGTTTTTTTTAATAAAGTGAAGTCAAGTTGATACTCATACAAAGTATGAGTACGAGATTCTTCATTTTTAGAGTTTTTTGTTGGCAACTGCAAGATTCCAAAATTCTGATAAAAACAAAACAAAACTTAGATATCTGAATTAACTCTAAATATTGCAACTGTAGGTAGTCTACAGGATACTCTAAATCTAAGAACACACACATACTGAAAGGAAAAGCATATAATAATAAAAAATACAAAAGTGATCTAACAAAACCTCTGCTGTCTAAATTATAGTACACAAAACATAGTTTAAGACAGTTATAGGACATAAAAGACTTTTTAAATTAAAAAAAAACTTTGAAAAGAGGCAAAAGAGAGAAAAGGACCCTTTCCCTAGGTTCTGAATGAAGAGTAAATACATTTGCTACATACTTCATAATTCCCAAACACACAAGGAAAACACTGAGAGGGTTGAATGAAAACAAAGAATCACTGTCATACTAAGAGACATAAATCCCCACTTACTGAAAAGGGAAATACAGTGAAGCAAAATGGTAATTGCAAAGCATAATACTTTGAAAATATTTTGAAACAACTATAGACCTATAGAATCCCTGTTCTTAATCACAAGTGGGATATTATGCTGATTATATCAATTTTATATATTAAAACAAAGGTTAATAAATATTTAAGTGATAGTTATTTTGTAACCAACATGGAATAAATATTTGAAATCAAAAGTGGTAGGGATTTTCAAAAATCCCTAAATATGTGTCAGTTGATTGAAAACTCTTGGGCATGCTGTTGTTCAAAATTGAAAGATAAAATTTAAAGATGTTTATACTACTTAAAGTTAACTAGAGGCACCATGTAGTATTTGTCAACCTCCCATTGTTAAAGAAATATTTTGCAGAGAAATCTATCCTTTAAATTGTATGAATAGCCCCCAAAATACAAATAAGACTATTTCCCTGCTAAAAACATATACTAAAAGTTACAGCATTCAATTGTAAATGCAAACATGGAGTCAGGTAGATGGAGTTATTAGTGAGTGTGGCAATAAGCCCTCAAATCAATAGCAAATTAAAAACATAGCACACCAGTGTTGTTACATTGTTATTCAACAGAGCCATCATGGGGGACGCAAACTAAATATAGGCTTCCTCCCCTACCTCAACTATGTCCTCTGCTATACGCTGGCCACAGGAGTTGACATCACTGCAATCCTCTAAGTCAACAATATATCAAGTGAAAGATATATATCATGCCACCAAAGGAAAACATTAAGGATGAAAGGAAACGTCATTAACATTTTCTTGTCAGCACCAAGAACTACCCCATCTTTTTTATTGAAAGCATAAATCTGCAACACATTCTTGTGGAGAAGTTCCCAAAAGATATACTTCAAGGGAAGAAAACTAAATGATGGTAATTAGGAATTTTGAAGGAAAGATATGCTCACCCACAAAGACTAGGTTGCTGTAGTTCTCCGACATCACGTCTCTATATAAATTCTGCTGAGCAGGATCTAGGCACTCCCATTCCTCCTTAGAGAAATCAGTAGCCACATCCCCGAATGTTAATGGCTCCTGAAACAAAAATTGTTAGATAAATTGAACATGGACCAAATCATTATTCAATTTTACTTTGAATTAAGAGTTAGTAGAACTGACTGTCATGTAGGAAAGTGACTTTATATATGTAATAAGATATTTTCCATTATCTAATTCAGAGGAAAATACATAAGTCCAAAAACAGTATATATATTCCATATCAGAGTGAAGTGAAGGATATATACCATAAACCAAGCACATAATAAAAGCCCAACTCCTACCTTTTCTGCCATAAGTGAATGTGAAATTTGGTGGACATTCCAGATGCAGATCAGACTTGTCAAAGATATTCTCATAAGGACATTGTGCACAAGGGAGACAAAAACGACTGGTAAAAACTTTTGAAAACAGTCTGGTTCCTATTCTCTCTGCTTTCCATCCATGAGATAGATTGAGATCCCCAGTACAATTAGTTTCAAATATCATCCATGACACATTTCCAATGTGTAAAATGTTCATAAAATATTAATGTTTGGAGACATGTAAAGTGACACTTCCACCTTGTGAAAAGACAAACTTGAAATATTTCAAGTACTATAAGCAGTTCAATGAGTGAATCAATTTGGTACAATAGAATGAACAATGGGTTACAGAAGACTTTAGGGGGAGATTAAAAAATTCTTAGAGGTAAACAAGAACATAGACACAACATATCAAAATCTCTTGGACACTATGAAAGCAGTACTAAGAGTAAACTTCATTGCATGGAGTTCATTCCTTAAAAAAAGAAAAAGTCAATAATTGATCTCATACTTCATCTCAAAGCCGTAGAAGAACAAATCAACAGCAAAAGCAGTAGGAGGCAGGAAATAATTAAAATTAGAACTGAAATTAAATTAAAAGAAACAAAATTACACCTTGACAAAAAGTTGGTTCTCTGACAGACCCTATGCTAATGAAGAGAAGGAGAGAGATAATTCAAATGACCAGCATACATGATCAAAAAGGCAATATCCCAACAGACACCTCAGAAATAGAGAGGATATTTAGAAATTGTCTTGAAAATGTATACCCCCCAATAATAGAAGACATTGAAGGCATCAACAAATTTCTTAAGTCATATGATATGCCCAGATTGAATCAGGAATTCAATTTAAACAGACCAATATTAAATTATGAAATACAAGATGCCATCAGAAGCTTATCAACCAAGAAAAGCCCAGGCCCAATAGGATACACTGCCGAGTTAAACAAGACCTTTAAAGAAGAAATTTAAAATATCAATATTCAATTAATTTCAGAAAATACAGAGAGAAGCATCACTTCCAAACTGATTCAATGAGGCCAATATCACCCTGATCCCCAAATCAGGCAGGGACAAATGAAAGAAAGAAAACTTCAGGCCAATATCTCGAATGAACATAGATGCAAAAATTCTGAATAAAATTCTGCCAAATTAAATACAAAAACATATTAAAAAGGTCGTGCCCCAAGATCAAGTGGTGTTTGTCCAGGAATACAGGGTTGGTTCAACATATAGAAATCAATAAAGGTAATTCATCACATCAATGGACTTAAAAATAAGAATCATATGATCATCTCAAGAGACACAGAAAAACCATTTGACAAAATACCACACCTATTCATGTTCAAAAAATTAGAAAAACTTGAGATAAGAGGAACATACCTCAACATCATACTGGCTCTCTACATTAAGCCTAAGGCCAACATCAACAACAAGGAAAACTGTATAGAGATTCCTTGGAAATCTGGGAATGAAAAAACCATTTGACCCAGCTATTCCTCTTCTCAGACTATACTCAAAGGACTTGAAAACAGCATACTACAGGGTCACAGCCATGTTAATGTTTATGGCAGCACAATGCAAAATAGCAAACTGTGGAGTTAACCCAGATGCCCTTCAGTGGATGAATGGATAAAAATATGGGGCATATAAACACAATGCAATTTTACTCAGCAATAATAAAATCATGGCAATTGAAGGTAAATGGATGGTATTGGAGAAGTGAAGTTAGGCAAAACCAAAATATAAATGTTGAATGGTTTCTCTGATATAAGGAGGCTGAGTATAATGGGGTAGGGAGGGGGGCATGGGAGGAATAGATGAATTCTACATAGGGCAGAGGGGTTGGAGGGGAGGGGAAGAGGCAGGGGATTAGCAGTGATTGCGGAATGTGATGACACCATTATCCAAAGTACATGTATGAAGATCCAAATTGGTGCCAACATACCTTATATACAACCAGAGATATGAAAAATCGTTATATATATATGGGTATTAGAGTTGTATTGCAGAAAGAATGAGTACATATATAATGGCATAAATTAGCATGAATATACTTTCTGTAAGGAGATACGAAAAATTGAGCTCTATGTGTGTATAAGAATTGTAATGCATTCCACTGTTGTCATATATTTTAAAAAATACATGTCATGTATTTAAAAACAAGACATTGTCCAGTGATATAGGGTTGGTTCAACATATTGAAATCAATAAAGGTAATTCATCACATCAATACACTTAAAATTAAGAATCATATGATCATCTCTAGAGACACAGAAAAACCATTTCACAAAATACAGCACCATTTCATGTTCAAAAGATTAGAAATTGAGATAACAGGAACATACTCAACATCATACTGGCTCTCTACATTAAGCTTAAGGCCAACATCATTCTAAAGGGAGAAAAACTAAAGGTATTCCCTCTAAAAACTGCAACAAGACAGGGATGCTGTCTCTCACCATTTCTATTCAACATATTTCTTGAAACACTGTCCAGAGCAATTAGACAGACAAAAGAAATTAAAGGAATAACTACAGGAAAAGAAATAAATTAGCACTATTTGCTGACAATAAAATTCTATACCCAGAAAAGCCCAAAAGCACCACCAGAAAACTTCTAGAACTAAAAAATGAATTCAGCAAAGCAGCAGGATATAAAATTAACACACATTAAAAAAGGCACTTCTGTGTATCAGTGACAAAACCTCAAGGGGGAAATAAGAAAGGACTTGAAAACAGCATAATATAGGGTCACAGCCATGTTAATGTTTATGGCGGCTCAATGCAGAATAGCAAACTGTGGAGCCAACCCAGATGCCCTTCAGTGGATGAATGGATAAAAATATGGGGCATATATACACAATGCAATTTTACTCAGCAATAATAAAATCATAGCAATTGCACGTAAAAGGATGGTATCGGAGAAGTGAAGTTAGGCAAACCCAAAAAATAAATGTTGAATGGTTTCTCTGATATAAGGGGGCTGACTATAGTGGGCTAGTGAGGGGGAGCATGGGAGGAATAGTTGAATTCTACATAGGGCAGAGGGGTTGGAGAGGAGGGGAGGAGGCAGGGGATTAGCAGTGATTGTGGAATGTGATGACACCATTATCCAAAGTACATGTATGAAGACACAAATTGGTGCCAACATACATTAAATACAACCAGAGATATGAAAAATTGTGATATATATGTGTAATAAGAGTTGTATTGCAGAAAGAAATTAGTATATATATATATATATATATATATATATATATATAGGCATAAATTAGCATGAATATACTTTCTATACAGAGATACAAAACATTGTGCTCAATGGGTGTAATAAGAATTTTAATGCATTCCACTATTTTTGTGTATTTAAAAAATAAATACATTTTAAAAAAGGAAGGTATTGAAACCCATTGGGGACAGTATAAGCCTATGTGGGTATATATATTTTAAAAACACAGGGTCGGAAGGCAAGATGCATGAACAACATGAGAAACCTAGAAAGAATGTGCCCCAAACAAAGATGCTACATTATTAGAATCCATGGTCAGAATAGCAGGATAAATGGGAGAAGGTACATAATTTTTGTGAATTAAAGGATGATAAGAGAGCAAATACAGGCAGCAAAGGATCATTTTGATAAAGAGCTACATAAGCAAATAGAGAAAGCAAAAGATTGCTTCAATAAGGATATAGAGATTTTGAAAAAAAAAAAAACACCACAAAACAGAGATCCTTGAAAGGAAGGAAACATTAAACCAAATTAAGAACTCAATGGGAAGCATCTCCAACAGAATAGATGACTTGGAAGACAGAACCTCTGACATTGAAAGCAAAATATATAATCTTGAAACAATAAAGTTGACCCCAGTGAAGATGATAAGAAACCATGAGCAGAAGATGCAAGAATTGTGAGATAATATGAAAAGACCAAATTTAACAACTATTGGGATAGATGAAGGCATAGAGATCTAAACTACAGAAATGGACAATCTATTCAACTAAATAATACCAGAAAACTTTCCAAACATGTAGAGTGAATTGGGAAATCAAATACAAGGATCATAGATCATATAGGTCACCAAATGAACAATATTACTACAGGTGTACACCAACGCAAATCATAATGAAAACACCTAGCATACAGGAGAAGCAGAACATTTCAAAAGCCACAAGAGAAAGGAATCCAATTACATATGGGGAAAACCAATCAGGATCTCTGATTTCTGAACTGAGACCCTGAAATCTACAAGATCCTGCAACAATATAAACCAAGCTCTGAAAGAAATGGATGCCAACCAAGAATCATACCCAGCAAAATTAAATTTTGATTAACAATTATATTTTGAATCAGATGTTACTTTATGACAAAATAAAAACCTTCCATCATACACAAATTTAAAAGAATTTACAACCAGAAACCTTTACTACAGATCATCCTTGGCAAAATATTCCATGAGGAGGAAATGAACAACAATAATAAATAAGAAAAGGCTAGTATCACTCTAAAGGAAAAACCTATCAAAGAGAAACTGACTTAGTTAAATACCAAAAATAAACAAAAATAACTGGGAATACAAATGTAATCTCAATAATAACCCTGAAAGTTTAGTTCCAACTCAGCAATCAAAAGACAGGCAGACTGGATTAAAAAAAGACCAACAATATGCTGCCTCCAAGAGACTCATATCATAGGAAAAGACACCCACAGACTAAAGGTGACAGGTTGGAAAAAAAATATTGCTCAGGCTGGGGCTGGGGCTCAGTGGTAGAGCACTAGTCTAGCCCCTGTGAGGCCCTATATTCTATCCTCAGCACCACATAAAACTAAATAATAAAGGTATTGTGTCCATATACAAAAAATAAATATTAAAAAAAAAACTACAACTCACATGGACTGTGGAGGCAAGCAGGAGTTTCCATTCTTATATCAAATAATGTGGACTTCAAGTGAAAGTTAATCAAAAGGGATAAAGAAGGACATTACATACTGCTTAAAGGAACCATACACCAACAAGACAGAACAATTATAAACATACACACCCCCCAAACAATGGAGCATCTATGTTAAAACAGACTGTTATCAAGTTTAAGTCCCAAGTAGACCACAAGACAATAATTCTGGGTGACTTTAACAGACCTCTTTTACCACTGGATTGATCTTCCAAACAATATCCAGACAGAAACTATAGAACTCAATAATGCAATCAATAACTTAGATTTAACTGACATACATAGACTATTTCATCCTTCAACAGGCGAAGACACTTTCTTCTCAGCAGCAAATTAATCTTTCTCTAAAATAGACCATATGCCATGCCAAAAAGGAACTCTAAGCAATACAGAAAAGTAAAGATACTACCCTGCATTCTATCAGATCATAATGGAATGAAATTAGAAATCAATGATAAAAATAGAAGCTATTACTATACCTGGAGACTAAATAATATGCTAGTGAATGAACAATGGGTTGCAGAAAACATCAAAGAGGAGATTTAAAAATTCTTAGAGGTGAATGAGGACACAGGTACAACATATCCAAATATCTGGGACACTATGAAGGCGTTACTAAGAGGAAAGTTCATTGCATGTAGTTCATTATTTAAAAAAAGAAAAAGTCATATAAATGACCTAAAATTACATCTCAAAGCCCTAGGAAAAACAATTAATCAACACCAAAAGCAGTAAAGGATAGAAAATAATTAAAATCAGAGCTGAGATCAATGAAATTGGAACAAAAGAAGCAAATAATAATTGACATAGTGACTGGTAATGGTACCACCATTTGACCCAGCTATCCCATTCCCAGGTCTAACCTAAAGGACTTAAAAACAGCTTACTACAAGGACACAGTCACAATGATTTTAGCAGCACAATTCACAAGAGTTAAACTGTGGAGCCAACATAGATGCCCTTCAGAGGATGAATGGATAAAGAAAACGTGGCATTTGTACCCAATGGAATATTACTCAGCAATAAAAGAAAATAAAATCATGGCATTTGCAGGTAAATGGATGGCATTAGAGAAGATAATGCTAAGTGAAATTAGCCAAACCCAAAATAACAAATGCTGAATGTTTTCTCTGATATAAGAAGGCTGACTTATAGTGGGGTAGGGAGTGGGAGCATGAGAGTAATAGATGAATTCTATTTAGGGCAGTGTGGTGGGAGGAATAGGGAGGGGAAAGGGATTAGCAAGGATGGTGGAATATAATAGACATCATTATCCAAAGTACACGTATGAACACACGAACTGATGTCAACCTACTTTATATACAGAGATATGAAAAATTGTACTGTATATGTGTAATAAGAATTCTAATATATTCCGCTGCCATATATTTTTAATTTTTTAAAAAATTTTCAAAATGAAAAGTTGGCTCTCTGAAAAACAAATACATTTGATAAAACCTTATCCATGCTACTGTAGAGAAGGAGAGAAATACTCCAATTACTTAAATCCATGATGAAAAAGGAAATATCACCATGATCACTAGAGAAATACAGAAGATAATTAGAAATTATTTTGAAAATTTGTACTGCATTACAACAGAATATATTGAAGTCATCAACAAATGTCTAGAATCATGTGATTTACCCAAACTGAGTAAGTTAAACAGATCATTTTGAAGCAATGAAATAGAGATACCATCAAAAGCCTACCAACCAAAAAAATAAATAAATAAAGCCCAGGACTCAAATGATACAAGACCTTCAAAAAAGAACTAACACCAACACTCCGCAAATTATTCCATGAAATATAAAAAGAGGGAGCACTTCCAAACTCACTCTATAAGGCCAATATCACCTTGATGCTTAAATCAGACAGACACTGAAAAGAAAGTGTACTTCAGACCACCACCTCTAAAAAGCAGAAGCAAAAATTCTGAATAAAATTCTGGCAAATCAAATACAAAAACATATCAAAAAGATGTTTCATCATGATGAAGTGGGATTAACCCCAGGGATGCAAGGTTGGTTCAACATACAGATATCAATAAATGTAATTCATCACGTCAGTAGATTTAAAGATAAGAACCTTATGATCATCTCAACAAATGCAGAAAAAGCATTTGACAAAATACAGCACCCCTTCATATTCAAAACACTAGAAAAACTAGGAATAACAGGAACTTATCTCAACATTTTAAAGGCTATCTATGCCACGCCTCGGGCCAACATCATTCTAAATGGAGAAAAACTGAAGACATTCCCTCTAAAGTTGAAAACAAGACAGGGATGCCCTCTCTCACCCCTTCTATTCAATATAGTTCTTGAAACACTGGCCAGAGCAATTAGACAGATTAAAGAAATTAAAGAATAAGTACAGGAAAAGATGAACCTAACCTAGCACTATTTGCTGATGATATGATTCTGTACCTAGAAGACTCAAAAAACTACACTAGAAAACTTCTAGAACTAGAATTCAGCAAAGCAGCAGGTTATAAAATCAACACCCATAAATCAAATGCATTTCTGTATATCAGTGACAAATCCTCTTAGAGAGAAATGAGGAAAACTACCCCATTCACAATATCCTCAATAATAAAAGATACTTGGGAATCAACAAGAGGTGAAGGATCTATACAATGAAAACTATGAGACACTAAAGAGAAATCAAAGACCTTAGAAGATGGAAAGATTTAACTTGATCTTGAATAGGCAGAATTAATATTATCAAAATGGCCCTACTACCAAAAGCACTCTACAGATTTAATGGAATTCTGATCAAAATCCCAATGGCATTCTTCATAGAAATAGAAAAGCAATCATGAAATTTATCTGGAAAAATAAGAGACCCAGAATAGCTGAACTAATCCTTAGCAGGAAAAGGGAGGCAGGTGGCATTGCTATACCAGACCTTAAACTATATTACAGAGGCACAGTAACAAAATCAACATGGTTCTGGCATCAAAACAGGCTGGTAGACCAATAGCCCAGAATAGAGGACACAGAGACCAACCCACAAAACCACAATTATCTTATATTAGACAAAGGTGCTAAAAATATGCACTGGATAAAAGAGAGCATCTTCAACAAATGGTGCTGGGAAAACTGGAAATCCATATGAAGCAAAATAAAATTGAATCGCTCTGTCTCACTATGCATAAAAGTTAACTCAAAATGGGTCAAGGATCTAGGAATTAAACCAGAGACTCTCCAAATAGAAGATAAAGTAGGCCTTATCTCCATCATGTGGGATTAGGCTACAGCTTCCTTAATAACACTCCTATAGCACAGGAATTAAAACCAAGAATCAACACATGGGATGGATTGAAACTAAAGATTTTTATAAAAAAAAAACCCCAATAGAATAGAGATCCTACTTTCTGGGAGCAAATTTTTACCCCACTTACAACAGATAGAGCACTAATATCTAGGATATATAAAGAACTCAAAGGTCTTAACACCAAAATAAATAATCCAATCAATAAATGGGCCAAGAACCTGAAAAGACACTTCTGAGAAGAGGATATGCAATCTATCAGCAATTATATGAAAAAAATGTTCATCATCTCTAGCAATCAGAGAAATTCAAATTAAAACCACTCTAAGATACCATCTCACTCCAGTCAAAAGGGCAGATATTATGAAGACAAACAACAATAAGAGTTGTTGAGGATGTGGGGGAAAGGTACACTCATACACTGGTGGTGGGACTGCAAATTGGTGCAGCCAATTTAGAAATCAGTATGGAGATTCCTTGGAAATCTGGGAATGGAACCACCATTTGACCCAACTATTTCTCTTCTTGGACTATACCAAGAAACAAAAATAGCACACTACAGGGACACAGCCAGGTCAATGTTTATAGCAGCACAATTCACAATAGCTAAACTATGGAGTCAACCTAGATGCCCTTCAATGGATGACTGGATAAAATATAATGTGGCTTATATACACAATGGAATATTACTCATCATTAAAAAAGAACAAAATCATGGCACTTGCATGTAAATGGATGGAGTTGGAGAAGATAATGCTAAGTGAATTCAGCCAATCCCCCCCCCTCAAAAAAATGCCGAATGTTTTCTCTGATATAAGGAGGCTGACTCACAGTCAGTTAGGGAGGGGGAGCATGGGAGGAATAGATGAATTCTAAATAGGGCAGAGGGGTGGAAGGGAAAGGGAAGGCACAGGGGATTAGCAAGGATGATGGAATGTGATGGACATCTTTCTACAAAGTTCATGAAAATTTGAAATATGAAAAATTGTGCTCTATGTGAAATAAGGATTGTAATGCATTCCACTGTTGTCATGTATTTAAAAAAATCATAAAAAAACATAAAAAAATCATGATGTAAAAAACACCTAGAAAAAAGAAAGAAAGAGGAAAAGAAAGAAAGAAAGAAAGAAAGAAAGAAAGAAAGACACAAACTAACTTAGATAGGATGCATTTGGTGCTACATACCTGATATATCCAGTGGTCTGGAGGCTGAGACAGGGAGATCACAATTGTAAAGCTTACCCAAGCAACTGAGTGAAACCCTGCCTAAATTTAAAAATAAATCAGCAGCAGTAACTTTTAAAAATTAAGAAGAAATTACATTTTTTAAATAAAAATTTTAAAAGGACTGAGGATAGTGTTCAGTAATAGGGCCCCCTGGTTTCAATCTCCAGTTTCACAAAAGGAAAAAAAGAATGAAAAAAAAGTCCTTTTCAAAGTTACAGAAAAATAATTTTAAATTTATAAATTGTATATATGAAAACAAAAATTGTATTCCTCAAATGACTCCATTAAAGAGAACAAGGAGAAATGACAGATGAAAGAAACCAATTGCCTCACCTTTAACCAAACTCTTCTAAGAAAGGAGAACAGAGACTACAAGAGAAACGCAGGCAAGAGCCGTGAATAGCCCCTTCAAATAGCAGGTATCTAAATGTCCCTTCATCACAAAGCAATCAACATCTTTAGAAAGGAGGGACTATACCATAAAGTCACAATGAACACAAATTGAAAAAGTGTTGAAGATCATGTGGGGTTATCATGAAGGTCCACAGAAACAGATGTGGACCCTATAGCACCTGTTCATATGGGGACACAGCACGCTTCTCCAGAGTCGAGACCCAGGGCCTGGTGACAGAGAATGTCCATTTGGTAATAGATAAATAATAAACTATGGAAAAAAAACCATTGTGGCAATCAGCCACATTTTGTTTGCCTTATTGCATACAGTTTGACAAATACTATGAAACACTGTGTCAATTTTATATCAATGTTATATAAATGTTACATTTCACATATAAGTGTACTTAAATAGTACATCTGCAGAATTTGAAGAAATGCAAATACAGATGCGCACATAGCAGATTGAATGATAAAATTCCTCCTTATAAAGATGGCTGCGTCCCTCAGGTTCATCTAGGATAACACCCCATCAAAATTTCACCATGATTTCCTTTTCATTGAAGAAGGGACCAAAGCAAACAGTTTGAAAATTCCCCTGGAAAGTTAAATCGATATGAAATTAGCCAAGAATTCTGAACTCTAAGAGCAAAAGCAGGAGCTATCATTACCAGGCACTAATGCATGTTATAAAATTATCATGTTGCAGTAATTTGAGGACCAAAAAAAAATCACAAAGCAGAAATTTCATAGATGACTCCATATGTATGTAAATGTCATTTTTATTATGAAGTGCATTGTAAAGGCCTAGATAAATGCCACCATCTCCAGCAGAGGATTTGATGTGAATGAAGAAGACAACCCAACGTGAAGGAAGGTGTGGGAACTGGAGGTGCAGAGCACTGGTAGGGCTTGGTAGCAGGACGTGAGTGGTACTGGATTACACTCCAGCATCCCAAAGAAGCACATATTGAGTAGGATTATGTTTCAAAATTATACCAGAATAGGAGGCTCCTGGATTCTCTTCACACATGGATACACCAAATAAACACCTACTTCTGTTTTGAGTCCCTCTTAAATAAAGTTATACATGGACTGAGAGACCTATGCATTGGACCACTGAGCAAATCTCTACCATCCAAAGGGCAGGCAAAGTAGGGGGACATGTGGGCATTAGTCCTGCCTTGAGCAATGTGCCACATAATTGGGACAGAATACCAAAATCCAGAGTAGAGGAAAACTTATTGGCATCACAAATGTAGCACATGGGACACAAAATGACTTGTAGCTGGAAACAGAATTTGTCTGATGCTCATAGAAGAAAGAGCTGGATATACACAAGTATCAGGATGAGAGAAAGGGGGTGATTCTTGATGGCTGTGGAGGGTCATGAGCTTTATCCATGGGACCAGGGCAGAAGGGGAGTCAGATCAAGGGGCCCAGTTTATCCCTAGAAGAGATTTTCCAGCATGATCTGCAAATTGTGGTTGCTAACAGTTGAACTCCTCCCTAGCCAGTCCCTAAGGGTAGACAGGACAAATGCAGTCCACCCAGCATCCCTGCCTGAGTCCTCTCCCCACTACCTCAGTAATAACTCCAGGTCTAGACAGTTCTTTCTGGAAGAAGGATCTCCAGGCACTCTGGGTCCCAATATTTTTCCCATTCCATGGACTCCATCCTAACCCATCAAGCTTTGGGAGCAGTGGCAACTGTGCATGTGAATATCTCAGAAAGGAGGGGCTTCACATTAGTGTGCAAGCACTTCCCTGGACTATGATCCCCCCCTCCCAGGAGTGAAGCAAAAGCTGTCAAAAGCACAGCTCCCTGTTTCTTTCTAGAATAGGCTCACACCACCTTCTTGCAGTGAGCACAGGCAGCCTGGGTTCTAATCAATTTCATCAGGAATTCACTCCCCAGCCAAGTAGGACAGCTTCTCAGTCTGAGTGCAGCTGTTGGGAAAGGCTCCTATCAAAATGTCAAAGGAACCAGTCTTCCAATGACATGGATATGGAGAAAGAGACCTGCTCACATGGGGATAGAATATAAGCTCAATGCAGCCATTTTTGAAAACAGCATGGAGTTCTTTAACATCTAACAGAACAACAACAACTCTGGATGCATTCCCAGAGGAACTTGAACCAGTGTGTTAATAAATGGCTGCATGCCCATCACTGTTCCAGGATCCACAGGAGCCAGGATGAGGGAACTTCTGAAGTGGCTCTGGCTAAGGAGACTCCTCTCAGCTGCAGGGCCAGCTCCCCTGAGAAACTACTTCACCTAAAACACCTGCTCATAGGTCAACAGGTGGCTGATATTTACCAGATGCTCAGGAGACCTCAGATGAGCCAGGTGTGTGATCCTCGTGTCAGGCAGAGCCAAAACAGGACCAGGAAAATATCACAGAGGGCATGAGACCCCTGGGACATGCAGTCCACAGGGGGGACACTCAGCCCAAACACATTCTGACAAGGTGTCTCGCCTGGCAGAGGAAGGGAGAATACACATGCACAAATACACACACACACAAACACACATACACACAAACGCACACACTTTTTCAAATGTCAAGTGGTTTTTGGTGTACTTTTCTCTCATGTGAAATGCTCACAAACATAAAACAAAACCTTTGCTTCTTATTTTATTACATTGGGGAGGAAAAACTGTCACTGGAAATGGGAACAGGGGACTGGAATTTGAGGAATTCATTGATACATGTGTACAGGTTTCATCTGGAGATGGGGTTGAGGATATGATACTTTGCTTCCCTTACATTTAGAACATTCAGGCGGACCCAGGCAGGAGGGCCACACCTGTAATCCCAGCTACTCTGGACGCTGAGGCCCAAGTTCAAGGCCAGACTCAGCCTCTCTCAAGATAAATGATAAAAAGTACGAGGGATGTACCTTTGTGGGAAAGGACCTCTGCGTTCAATCCACTATGCTCCCCATGCCCCCCAAAAAAGAAAGAAAACCTCAGGAGGGAGAAAACCCTGAGACCCCTGCAGATCCCAGCCGGCTTGGGTAGAAAAAGGGCCCACAGAGTCGTCATTCTCATGGTCCCAGCACTCTGAAATCCAGCACAGAAGAGACTTGAGCTGCCAATTTGTACAGGAGATGCCCATGTGTTTAATAATGAGAATAAAAGAATCCAACATCTTTAGAAACCCGAGAAATGTAAACTAAAACCCTATCAGAGAGAAAATGAAATAGTATCAATGAAGATAGGAAACCATAGAATTCTATTAAACTTAAGGAGTTTAAGTGCTTCTTAACTATTTGTGGAAACTGTTTTGCCATTAAAGACACTTGATAATCCCCAACCGGAGTGCACTTACTCAAATCAGTTCTCAGGATAATACATTAATAAAAATGGGATATTCAGATTAAAAAATGGTATAAAATACCATGGGTAAGTTTTACACGGTGCCATATGCATGTGGATTATGTATAACTCTGATGCACTAATAAACAATCCAGCATGCTTTACTCTTAATGGAAGCATTCAGTCCTAAAATTCATCTACAAAGTTAAATATATGTAAACTCAGCCAAGAAATTTTTGAATTATAAGAACAAAAAATTATAAGAGCAAAAAAAATGTTATTACCCAACATGTGCATTGGTAAGCTGTACTGATACAATTGTCATTGAGGAATCACGACGTCAACAGTGTCCACCCAGGAACCCATGTGGAAGTGAAAATCATACACTTAATTGCAAAGGAAAAGTCATTATCAATTAAACCATAACAAGGCCAATCTCAGCAACTTAGCTAGACCAGCGGGCAGAATAAAAACTAAAAACTACCAGGGACATGGCTGAGTGGTAAAGCACCCTTCTGTTAACTACAAAACAAACAAACAAACAAAAACAATAAAACAAACTCCACAAAACTAGCTCAGGTATAAGCGAGGTCCCTGTACACGGCAGCTCCTCTCCTGCAGGAAAATGGTGTTTGGGGATTTGATTTTTTATTATTATTTTTTATATTTTTGGGTACTGGGCATTGAACTCATTGGCCCTCGACCTTTGAGCTCCATAGCAAGCCCTGTTTTGCATTTTATTTAGATGCAGGGTCACACTGAGTCTCTAAGTGCCTCGCCAACTTGAAGAAGTTGGCCTTGACCTCCCAATCCTCCAGGGTAACCCGCCCTCCCCAGCCTCTGGGATGACAGGTGTGCGCAGCTTGGAAATTGGATTTTCCCAATGGTCCCACCTGTCAATCACCACAGCCCAGGAAGAAGCCAGGCAGCAGCGCTCACCTGCCACATAGGACCTGACCAGGGGCTGAGGTTGCCCCCAAGGGATGGGGAGTCCTCGAGGGTTCTCCGCCACTGTCAGGCTCCCCACCCCGCTGGCCAGGGGGACTGAGGGGCGCTGTCCCCAATGGGCTCAGGCCTGTGTACGCAGAGAGTGCCCTGAGTCAGGGTCAGCCAGCTCAGGTTCCCACCACAGCCTGTCCTGCCAGACAGCCTCCTTGCCCCTCCTCCCTCCTGAGCCTTCCTGTCCAGGCACCAGGTGTCACTGCGCACTCACCATCTCCTGGTGCCCAGCAGCCAAGCCTGCCCTGGAGAGCTTCAGCCTCTGCATGGCAGGGCCACCCGGGATCCCCGGCATGAAGCAAAGCCTGGAGTCCAACTGCAGGAGTCCTGGAACCGCGGACTGCGGAGAAATAAATCCCAAACCACGCCCGGAGGCCCGCCTCCTGCTCACTGGCTGCGCTTAGGATTGGACAGTGCTCAGCACCGGGGCTTCTGATTGGACAGGGCTTCAGTCAGTCTCCGCTCCCCCCCCCCCAGCCCAGCAAGCCTTCTTTTTGAGTGACAGGGGCTGATATCTGCTCCAGGCAAGGAGGAGGCCAGAATGGCAGGGTGCAGCTTTTTTTCTTTTTTTGATTTCCTTTTGAGGTCTGGGCATTGGGTTAGGGTCAGGGAAGTTCTGTTGGGTT
This sequence comes from Urocitellus parryii, assembly GCF_045843805.1. Taxonomy (NCBI): domain Eukaryota; kingdom Metazoa; phylum Chordata; class Mammalia; order Rodentia; family Sciuridae; genus Urocitellus; species Urocitellus parryii. The sequence goes on along the minus strand of NW_027551779.1, from coordinate 374,346 downwards.
TTGATGTTAGAAAGTTGAAGTCATTTCTTGAAAGTTTCATCACCTGGACCTCCTCCTATAATAAGACCACCCAAAGCATCTTCTGGAGGCTGACTTGTCCTCTGTTTATATGTGCAAAATTCTCCAAGTAGACTGGCCTTTCTCCCAGTAGGAACTGCCCAGTGTGTCATGGCCAGCACTCCTGGAGGCTCACTGGGGACCTGGCAGGCGCCCTGGAGGAGTTTACCACCCAATTGGCACCGTGAGAGCTCATGTTCCTCCAGCTGAGTTGAATCTATCTGGAGCCCATTTTGAGGCTGGAGAATGATTAAGGCGATCAGCACAGAAGAGACCCCCAGAGAGAAGACCTGGGTAAACCCCAGCTGAACCCGGGCTCCTGCACTCTCTGGCGAACTGGGGGTTGAATTCAGAGGCCTCGACCTCTGAGCCCCTTCCCCAGCCCTAGCTTGAAGTTTATTTAGAGACAGGGTCTCCCTGAGTTGCTTAGCACCTTGCTTTGGCTGAGGCTGGCTTTGAATTTGCCATCCCTCTGCCTCAGCCTCCCTAGCCTTTGGAATGACAGGCGTGTGCCACTTTTTTTTTTTAATACCTGCAGTGGCCACAGGATAACAGCCTTACACAGATCAAGGCGACCCTGGTTCCTGACAGTCTCCTGGATTCCAGGCAATGGGATCCTGCCTCCTCCAAAAACCAGAGACACCCTGCCCAGATGTGCATCCTTAGTATCAGCTGAATAGTCTGCACTTGACAAGAAAAAAGAAACAACAAAAAAGACAGACCCTACCTGCTTGTCTTGATGCAAACAAAGTCAATGTGTTTCCAACGACAGCTCTGGTCTTGTCCCCCCAATTCAGTGGTGCAAAAAGTCACATAATACAGAGAAGACTTCTCATTAAGAGGGGCTCAAGGGTCTCTCTCTTTAAGGAAAAACAATTTCTGTTTGATTGGGAGTCCAGAAAAGACAACTCCAGGTTTTCCTAATTTGGTAAATAAATCCATAGACTCCAATGCACCCTGCTCCCCTCTGCCTTTGATAACCATAGAGGACTCAAGATTACCTGCCCCCTGGGACCCCTGCACCTGCAGGTGAATGGGGGGGTGTCCTATCTTCTCCATGCAGCACCCTGAACCTCCACCTTCTCACAGACTCCAACACCTTTTGCAGCATCCAATAGGGGAGTGGTTTAGTAAATTCCGGAATGTAACTAAAGACATTTCCTTATCTGGCTAAGATGCTATCAAGTTGGATCCATGGTCCTTTTAAGTACTTTTTTTTATCTTTTTCTGTTTTATTCATCCTTTTTAGTTATATATGACCATAGAGTCAATTTGATAAAATTATCCATACATAAAATATACCTATATACCTTATTCTCCTTAGTTCCCCATTCGTGTGGGTGTGCATGATGCAGGTATTCACTTAGGTATTTTCATATATTTAAATAGGAACATTATGGTCGATTCATGCTACTGTCTTTCCTGTTCTTATCTCCCCTCCCTTTCTGTTGTTCCCATTTGTCTAATCTACTGAACTTCTCTTTGTGCCCCCCCTTCCTTGTGATGTAGATATCACATATCAGGGAAAACATGTGACTTTTGGTTTGGGGGGATTGCCTTATTTTACTTTAGAATGATAATCCCCACATCCATTCATTTACTGACCAATGTTATGAAGTCATTCTTTTTTAAAGCTGAGTAATATTCCACCATGTATATATACCACAATTCCTTTATCTACTCATTTGTTGATGGACTTTTATTCTGGCTCCATAGCATAGCTATTGTGAGATGTGCTATCATAAACATTGATGTGGCTGTGTCACTGTAGTATGCTGATTTTATCCTCTTTATGCTGAGGAGTGGGATGACTGAGTCAGACGGTGGTTCCAGTCTGAGTTTCTTAAGGAATTTCCAACCTGCTTTCCAGAGGGGTTGCACCAACATGTAGTTTCTGTAACAAGGTGTGAGCATTCCCTGTCCCCCATATCCTCACCAATTTATTGTTACTGTATTCTTGATAATTGCCATTCTGACTGGAGTGAAAGAGAAGCTCAGTGCAGTTTTAATTTGCACTTCCCTAATTGCTAGATACATTGCCTTCTCAGTATTTATTTTTTAAAATATTTTTCTAGTTGGAGTCGAATCCAATACCTTTATTATATCCATTTATTTTTCTGTGGTGTTGAAGATGGAACCCAGGGCCTCACACGTGCTAGGCAAGAGCTCTACGGCTGAGCATCAGCCCCAGTCCCCATCTTCAGTATTTTTACTTTTGCTTCACAGTAACAGCAGCCCAGGTATTTGGGGGACCAGTTTTGCTGCATGTGTGAAATGGGAACATTTCCAAGGAACATGCCCAGGATTCCAGGGATGAGCAGTACCCGGTTGTCTGGCCCATGATGAGAAGATTATGTGGGTGAGAAGAAGGAAAGAGTCAGAGACACCTTGGGACCAGAACCCCTCCTTCCCCCATGAAGGATATTATACTTTCTGTTAGTTTTCCTAAACAAAATTAAAAATTTTCCTAAGCTACCAGTGCCACTAGATATAGGTCCCTGGATGGAGCTCAGATTTGTCTTGAGAGGCAAGGAAAAGTGAATAACCAACCCAGTGGTTCCAATAACAATGAGCTAGACCTTGGGCTCCTTGGGGGCAAAATACTGGGTTTTACCCAATAATTAACAATCCAACAGCACCCAACACCCAATTAACAGGGGACAGAGAATTGGATCAGTGGGTGTGGGGGTCTGTGGGTGGCCAGCTGCAGGAGTTTGCCTCTGGGTGAATTCCTTGCATCTGGGAGGTTTTTCAACACCAATGAGATAAACAAAGTGGCAAAAAAACTGGCAAAACCCTCTGCAATATTCTAGCCAGGAGAATTCATGAGCACTTTAAAAGCATCTTAACGTTTACACTCGGTCAAATGTGCCTCAATCCGAATGAAACCATTTCAAAAGAGCTGTCAACATGAAAAGTTTTTGAAATCTGCTGGTTTGTGGATCACTGCAAATCCATATGAGTCCATTGTTAAATACATAAGTAAAAACAGAAATCTAATAATGAGCATTTTCTTAAGACTTCTGTCCTGAAAACACTGCCCTATGTGCTTTGATAACTAAATGACCATTTAATCATTTCTCTAGCAACACTTGAGGTCCATAAAGAACTGTGGAACATGTCTGGTTGGGACAGCAAAGCTGGGATACCAAGAACAAAGTTACTCTTAACCTCAAAGGAAAAGATTCATATATCACCAAAACGCAGGAATGCCCACAAAATATTTGAAATTAAACACAAGGGACTGGGGTTTGGGCACAGTGACAGAGCACCTGCGTAGCACCTGTGAGGCACTGGGTTCAATCCTCAGCGCCACAGTAAATAGAAATATATAAAATAAAGATACACTGTCCAACTAAGAACTATTTTTAAAAATAAAGATCAGATTTATATTAAAAAAAAGCAACTCCCTGCAATGCAGCATTTCTCCTAGACAAGATTCCTGTACCCCCAAATACGAGCATGATGTGAGCAAGGTTAGAAAAATGGGTGAGAAATTACAGAAGCCTGCTCTGGCCCCATATCTAGTCTAGCCCCACTTAAATGTCCCTCTCCAAATAGCAACACGTCAGACCACGTATTTGCTGTCTCTCTCTTTAGGGCTTTCTCACATTTTTTTCCTTTCTTTCTTTTTGTGGTGCTGGGGATTGAACCTGGGGCCTTTTGCATGCAGGGCAAGCACTCTACCAACTTCACTGAATTCCCGGTTCCTCACGTTCTTTCCTGAATGTGTATCTGCTTTTCTAAATAGGTGTATCCATGCACCTGACAAATGAAGTTGTTTTCTGCCATGAAAACCAAGGAACCTACTTCTTCTGAGCTGATGTTTCTCTCTCTCCCTGGAGTCCCTTCCCATTACACAACCTCACACAGCCAGAGTCAGACTTGAGGTTTGGAATTGTGTGGGTTTTTTTAATGTTTGGGGTGTAATATCACATATATCACTGGAGGATGATAACCAGCAGCTATGCACTTTTTTAATAAGCAAAGGACAAGGTTTGGTAGCACATGTCTGTAAGGCCAGGCATTTGGGAGGCTGCTTCAGGAGGATCTCAAGTATGAGGCCACAGTTGGCCTCTTAGCAAGACTCTGCCTCAAAATAAAATATTCAAAGTTCTGATATTGGGTGAGTCTTCATGAACAATGAAGGGTCAGAATTCCAGTTTCAACAGTCTCCCTTTAGGATGCTGTGTGTAGGTGTGTGACTGTTACCTTCCAACAGGACCTAGAGCGGTTGCTCGTGTCTACCTGTATTAATAAATAGATCAAATGAAGTGAGTAAATAGCTAAAGCAATAAAAGATCTGACACTGTAGCTGGTTGTGATCCCAGGGATATGGAGGTTATGTTGTGTTTCTTGGCTCTTGTGTTCTTGAAAGAGAGGATTTTAGATAATACTAAAAAGAAATCAAAGTAGAGCAAAGCTCATTGGCCCAGAAATCACTATCAATAATTGGGGAGGAAAACAGTGAGGCTTCTCTGACATCACTAGGCCTCAAACCCCTTTGATCCTGAGATTTATGGGAGATGCTGTGGGTGATTCCAGAATTCTGCCCATGGACCAATTCCTAGTCTTAACTGGAAGTAGGATGACATCGTATTTGTAGGTTCCTACTCCACATGGTCTTGTCCAGAGACACCAAAACAAAACCCGATTGTGTGTGAGCGTGTGTGTGTGTGTGTGTGTGTGTGAGTGTGTGTTTGTGAATTTTACTATAATAAAAATTTTATTATGGCAGCTGTTATGAAGACAAACAACAACAAGTGTTGGCGAGGATGTGGGGAAAATGGTACACTCATACACTGCTGGTGGGACTGGAAATTGGTGCAGCCAATATGGAAAGCACTATGGAGATTCATTGGAAATCTGAGAATGGAATCTCCATTTTACCCAGATATCCTGTGGAGCCAACCTAGATGCCCTTCAGTGGATGAATGAATAAAAAGAATATGCATTTTATATACACAATGGAATTTTATTCAGCAATAAAAGAATAAAATCATGTGAGTGTGTGGGAGATTATGGTCTTGTTCTCTTGGTTTCTGACTTTTAGGGAATAGAGTTTTTCTGAGATTCTCACCAGTATCTTTGCCTTTGTCAAAGGGTTATTGCAACTTACTTCTGTTTCTTGCTGTCTAACTTTTGTGGTTTTCCAATATGAGATATGAGGTAGAAGTGGATTTTAAGTTTATATTTTTAATGTAGGAGTTCACTAATTACTATTAGAAGCATCAAATGAGCTCAGAACAGTAATAAAATTTAATATCATCAGTTATTTATGTGCATAAGAAAGTAAGTAGCAAATATAAAATTAAAGACAGGTCTACTGACCATAATATCAAAAGCAAAATACTTGGGAAATTTCAAGAAATGTGAACACTGAACATTTAACATGGCTTGTTTTTAAAAAATATACCATTATCCCTAAGCCACCTTCTTTTTTGTGGTGACCTTAACTCATACAAAAAAGATAGGAATTAAAAACTTTCCCCTGTGATCCTGAGGACAGGACTTAGGTATGCTCTACCAGTGAGCTCTATCATCATCCCATTCTTATTTTTCCTTGAGATATGGTCTTGCCAATTTAGTGAGGCTAGACTCAAAGTTGTGACCCTCAAGGCTTGACTTCCATGTCAGCTCGGGTAACATGCACGTGCTATCACAACCCTGGTAAGGATTAGTCTTTTTTTTTTCTTTAGTTGTAGTGGACAGAATAACTAATTTTATATATTTATTTTTATATGGTGCTGAGGATTGAACCCAGTGCCTCACATGTGCTAGGCAGGTGTCTAACCGTGACCCCAGACCCAGGGATTAAATTCTTGACTTTAATATTGCAGGTTGGCTCAGGATAATATCTAGGTTTGCAAAAATGTATAATGTCCCCATTTTGTGAGTAGAAGGTAGAGGCCACAATGAGAAAAAATGTCTATACTTATCCTTGGAAGAGGAACATCAACTGTGGATTCACCTGCAACTTAGTATTTGAGGATTTCCCAGATCTTAAAAATATAAGCAAAAGAGACATGAGGTAAAGGCTCTGAGGAAGGGGGACTAAGTATTTCAAATTGTGAGGCATCAAACTGAGAAAAACAATGCTATGGTAGCTGGGTATGGAGAATAGGGTCCCTCAAATTTAACTGTAGGATCAGGATCCCAGAAGATATATAAGAAAACAAACCATTTACTGGGTACATTTTAAAAAGATGATCATGGGTAGGACTTGGTCAGAAGTCATTATTATCACACCCCACCCACACTCCCACACACATTACTTCCCTTTTACTTCTTCCCCTCTTTAGCAGTCAACATCCACTACTTAAGGTGTATCCTTGCATGAAGTTAAAGGACTGAGCCACAGTACCCTTGGGATCACAATGGGCACATCTTTGCCTAGCTTATGGCAGAAACTAGCAAAGGAATGGCAGAGTTCAGGAACATCTCTGACTCTTTTCTCTCACAAACAAATAACTAGAGACTTCAATTATAAATTGATGGATGAAGTGAACTTGGGAGTATTGGGCCAAATATTTGGAACACTGAAAATATTAATGTTCACCAGCCTAATGTCTTATTTCTGTTTTATCTTTGTTATTAATGCTGTGTTTTGAGCCCAGGGGCACTCAACCTCTCAGCAAACTTCCTGATCTTTTTTATAATTTAGTTAGAGACCGGGTTTCACTGAATTCCTTAGTCCTTTCCTAAGTTTCTGAGGCTGGATTTGTATAGCCTCCAGAGACACTGGAATTACAGTCATGCACCACCACACCTTGCTAATGTTTTATTTCATTTTTTTGCACAAGAGCAGTTTTTCATGTATTATAACCTACTGAATGCTCTCAAAATATTGCACTTTGTGAAATATTCAAAGAGATAGCTTATTAACTTTATATTAACAAACTTAAAGAATATGATTTTTCTTATGCCTTGGCTTCTTTTCATTTGATAAAATCAGGTTAGGACATAGTTTTCTAGTTTCTTTACTCTCTTTTTTTTGGGGGGGTATACTACGGATAGGTCCCAGTATCACTCAACTACAAAGCCACTTCCCCAGTCATGTTTAATATTTTTTTTATAAACAGAGTCTCACTGAGTTGTATAGGTCCCTATTAATTTGCTGAGTCTGTCTTTGAACTCGTGGATTTTTTTCCTCAGCCTCCCAAGCCATTGGGATTGCAGGTATGTGCCCCCACTCCCAGTTTCTTCATTCTTTGTAGTTGTTGCTTTCTTTTGTTACATACATTCAAGTTAAATAACAGTATGTTTAACAGTACAGATATAGAGAAAAGCCAGTGATGTAGGTAAGCAATTGAACATATCCACCAGAAAGTATATTATATATTCACCATGGTGTATTAATCAGCCATCAACACAAACTCCTCTAATGGTCGCAAAATAGATGAAATTGGATGATGTCATGCTAAGTGAAGAAATACACAATAGTGTCATATCTCATATGTTAACTAATTTAATATCATGTGCAAGTACATACTGATGAGTATGGCTGCGGAGTGTGTGGGGGCATCAAGGGCAGAAAAGTGTGTTTGGATATTATGAATACATGTATATGCATATATATAAACATCACATTGAATCCCATAAGTATGTGCAATTGCTGTGTGATGATAAAACCCACCATCTCTCATAATTATCCAATTCTACACTAAGAACACAATCCTGCTGTCTTTTGAAATTCCAGTATATAATGTGATATTATTGATGATGCTCCCTGATAACAACCTGGCTCTCCCTACACATCCATTCTATTTTCTTCCAGGTTCTGAACATAGAATATACAATGTATTTCTGCATCTGAATCATCTCACTTATCCTAATGTCCTCCAGCTTGTCTGTGTATTGGAGAATATTCTTTTGTTTCTGGGGTTTCAACCCAGGGTTTCCTTACCAGTGAGAGAGATCCACCATCATTTTCTTTTTCAGTTTTAAGATAGAATGTGGAAGATCTCTGCATGTGTCTGTGAGTGTGCTTCCAGAAGGCTGAGTCAGAAAGCATGGGGAATACCTGTAATGAACATATATATTGGTGTTCAATTGGATTGATTTGGAAAAAAGCAAGAGAAGCAGTCACTTGCTTATGCTCCAAGCTTCTTGAAGTCCCCTTTGTGGACTTCCACCATTGGCTCTACCTGGGTCTTTTAAAATTTTTATTTGTTTTAATTAGTTATCCATGACAGTATAATGCATTTATATACTTTGATATATCATACATAGATGGGATATAATTTCTCATTTTTCTGAGTTTACATATTGTAGAATCACATGGGTCATACAGTCACATACATAAATAAAGTACTGATGTCTGTTTCATTCTCTTTCTTATTCCCACATCCCCTGCCTTCCCCTCCTTTCACTTTGCTCTACCTAATGTAAGTTAATGCTATTCTTTTTTTCTTTTGCATTACAATTCTTAATACACCTATAAATCACAATTTTGTATCTTTTTTATGTAACGTATGTTGACACCCAATTCAAGTCTTCATACATGTACTTTGGATGATGTTGTCAATTACATTCTACCATCTTTGCTAATCCCCATCCCCCTCCCTTTTCCTCCCACCCCTCTGCCCTATCTAGAATTCATCTATTCCTCCTATGCTCCCCCTGCATACTCCACTATGAGTCAGCCCCCTTATCTCAGGGAAATATTCAGCATTTGTTTTTAGAGGGGGGCGCATTGGTAACTTCACTAATCATTATCTTTTCCAACTCCATCCATTTACATGCAAATGCCATGATTTTATTCTTGTATTGCTGAGTAAAATTTCATTGTGTATATATGCCACATTTTTTATCTATTCATCTACTGAAGGGATTCTGTGTTGGCTCCATAGTTTAGCTATTGTGACTTGTGGTGCCATAAACATTGATCTGGCTGTGTCCCTGTAGTATGTTGTTTTTAAACCTTTGTGTTTAGACTGAGGAGAGGGATAGGTGGGTCAAATGGAGATTCCATTCCCATATTTCCAAGGAATTTCCATACTACTTTCCAAATTGGCTGCACCAATTTGCAGTCCCACCAGCAATGTATGAGTGTACCTTTTTCCCACATCCTCACTGACACTTATTGTTGTTTGTTTTCATAATTGCTGCCATTCTGATGGAGTTAGATGAAATCTTAGAGTAGTTTTGATTGGCATTTCTCTGATTCCTAGAGATGATGTGCATTTTTCATATATTTATTGATTGTATATCCTCTCCTGAGAGGTATCTGTTCAGGTCCTTAGCCCACTTGTTGACCAGGTTATTTGTTTTTTCATCTACCAGGATCATTTAAGTCCTCTATCCTCGACCATAGCTGCTTCATTTGCTTCCTCATATTGTGAAGCTTCCAGCTTTTTGGACTGAGCTGTTACCAGTTTCCCAGTGTTGCCATCCTGCAGGCAAAAATTTGGAGACTATATTACTCCCATGATTATGTGAGTAAATAAAATAAGCTCCCTTCTGTATACACATGTACATTTTGTGTGTATTCTATTTTTCTGAAGAATCCTAAATATACAGGCATATTCTCAAGGTCTAGGTCATATTGCATCTCTAGTTATAATTTTTTGAAAAAACCAGTATAGTTTTTTTAATGTCTACTAAAATTTATATTCCTGGCAAGGATGTCCAAATGTTTCCTTTTCTGCATATCCACTGCAGTATGTGTTACCCACCAACATTTTGAGGATTGAGTCCACAAGTGTGTGGTTATATCTGATTGTGATATAACCTGAAAGCATAAAAATTCCAGAAGAAAATGAGAATTTTTTTGTCATTGGTGTTGGCAATGGATTTAGATAGAATATGCAGAGTCTGTGCAAGGAAAAACAGCTGAGACTATATAAAGATAAAAATGCTTCTATACAGCAAAGCAATCCATCAATGAACTGTAAAGTAGACTGGGTTAAAGAAAACCGATTCTAGCCCCATGTCTGAAAAAGCTCAACATCCAAAATATAAGAAACTTAAACAACTCACCAAAATTTAATATAAACCCCTCATAACCTGATTTAAATATGGTAAAATACTTAGATTCTGCCCTAAAATTAAACAAGTGTGTAAAGACATATGAAAGTTACTCAAGATCATGTATTAGGCTATATAAAATGATAATTTAGCAATTCTGCTTTATATGTCTCACAGGATTATGGGTGCACACTCTCCATCCTTCACAGGGCATTTGAGATCAATTAGCAAAATGCCAGGTTCTCATTTTCCCACATTATGCTTCCTCATTATTCCATGTTAATTGCCAAGAAAATCTCGATCCTGGAAAACAACAAAATATAGATAAATTGCTAGATAATCATCAACTTTGAAAATTACTTCAGAAATCAATAAAATACATTAGTAGACCCAGATGTGAAGATGTGAAATAGACCTACAAATCAACATTTAACTTTACAGCTGCTCAAAAAATACATGCAGTTATGCTGAAATGGGAGCACATGCCACTAGTCTTGACTACCTTGAGGCCACAGAAGGAGGAGGATTTAGGCTAAGGAATTTGAGGCCAAAATGGCAAAATTCTAGCTCTAAAAATTGACCCACCAAAAAACCAAACAGTAATCACATTTTTTTTAAAATTTTTAACATTTATTTTTTAGTTCTTGGCAGACACAACATCTTTGTTGGTATGTGGTGCTGAGGATCGAACCCGGGCCGCACACATGCCAGGCGAGCGCGTTACCCCAGCCCCCAGTAATCACATTTTTAAAAAGGAGTCTTCACGGGTGATTTCTATGAAACATGTAATTAGGATCAGTAACAATAATTCATGATCACGTCTAAATATAGAAGAAGAAAATTGACTAATTCTTTTTGTAAGGCCAGAAATACCAGCTAATGCAGCATAAGAATGGAAATTGCAGACCATCTTTTTATAGATGTTGACCCAGATATTCAAAACCCCTAGCAAACTGAGAACAACAAGGAAAAGAATGATTGGACTTCATGACCAAGAGGGACATTGTCATATGTGAAGTTTCCAAAAATCATTTTGATAGAGCAAAGCTCTGGCAAATCACTTACTAAATTACTGTAAAACCTATGGCCAATTATGACCACAAGAAAATTCTTTTTCAATCCACTTAAAGGCAGCTATGAACTGTTTTCATACTTAATGGTGTGAACTGAAGTATTTATCAATTTATTTTTAGGAAAATAAAAAAATGTATGCTTTTCTAAATTATAAATATTGTTTGAGAATATTAAATGGTATTTTATACATCAAAAATCAAATAGCATATGCAGATGATACTATTATTTCTATAATGTTTCTAAGTAATTTCCATGAACTAATGAAACATAAGAATTACTTGAATAATGTCATGGGTTAAATGGTCAACATTAAGTTATTTAAATTATACACAGTAGCAATGAACAGTGTTAAAATCGAGGCATAATCCATTCACAAATATAGGGAAAACAATTTAAATGAAAGTATTAACAAAAGAATTGTTCACCGCAAAGTCAAAAATTAAGATGAAAGTAAAATGCAAAAAAGATCATGGAAACAAAATGGGAAAACTGTTAATATTCAATGATTAAAAGTTTGATTTTGGGTTTTAAGGGTTGATAGGCTTCCTCCAGATTAGTGCGTGGGGTGGGGCCAGGCTTCCTCCTCCAATCTGATATGTATTCTCTATATATGAGTTAAGTTATTAATTGTGTTATTGAGCTCTATAGTTTCTTTATTCAACTTTTGTTTGGAAGATCTATCCAGTGGTGAGAGAGGTGTGTTAAAGTCACCCCAGATCACGTTGTGGTCAATTTGACTCTTGAACTTGAGAAGAGTTTGTTTGAACATAGGTGCCCCATTGTTTGGGGCATATATATTTATGATTGTTATGTCTTTTTGGCATATGGTTCCCTTGAGAAGTATGAGATGTTCTTCTTTATCTATTTTGATTAACTTTGGCTTGAAGTCTACTTTATTTATTATAAGTATGGAGACCTCTGCTTGCTTTCAAGGTTCATGTGAGGGGTGTGTTTTTTCCCAGTCTTTCACCTTCAGTCTGTCTTTTCCTGAGTCTCCTGGAGGCAGAATATGGTTGGATTTTTTTAAAATCCAGGCTACTAGCCTATGTCTTTTGATTGGTGTGTTTAAGCCAGTAACATTTATGGTTACTATTGAGGCATGGTTTGTATTTCCAGCCATCCTTGTTTATTTTTTTCTACTTGACTTGAAGTGTTAATTATTGTTCAATTTTTAATTGGTATCTACATATAGGATCCAGCATTTTAATTGAATATGTTTAGTGATCAAATCTGTGCCATTTCTACCTTCTAAAATATCATTTTGATGTTTGAAACCTGTGAACTCTTTTTAGAATGTCTACAGTCTAATAATTACTTGTCCGATTCAAATTATGGGCTATAAAACCAAAGAGTTTCTTTTCCCTCTTAACGGCTTTTTGACACTCCTTGCCATCTGTCTCTTAAAACAGATATAAAAAGCTTTTCTCGTTTGTGGTTCTTTGTGATAAACATTTTCAGCCTCAATATATGAGTGCAAATATACAGGATTTGTGAAATATGAAAAATCACTAGAAAAAGAGAGTCTCCCATGGTAAATCCAGGAAAAATAATATAAATTTAAAAACTGTAGACTATAATCCCAGTGTCTTGGGAGGCTAAGACAGGAGGATGTCGAGTTCAAATCCAGCAACAGCAAGATCCTGAGCAACTTGGTGAGATGCTGTCTCAAAATAAAATACAAAATTGGAGTGGAGATGTGGCTCACTGGTTGAGTGCCCATGAGTTTAATCCCTGGTACCCCCCAAGTATATTAGGGTTCACCTTTAATCACTAGGCCTTAGTTATTTTTTGGTGCGATCTATATATAAATGGCATATGCCAATTCTTATGAATTTATTTTATGTAAGTCAAATATAAATATTTTTATAGTATAAGCTTAAATTGATCTATATTAGCATGTAAAAAATAACATAAATATGCTTTTAGGTGAGGCTGAATGCCTGCAATCCCATCGGCTCAGGAGTCAGAGGATTACAAGGCCAAAGCTCAGTAACTTAGCAAGATTTTCTCCCAATATAAAAAAATGGCTGGTGAGATAGTTTAATGACTAAATGCCCTGGGTTCAATCTGGGGTACAAAGAAAAGGAGGAGGGTTTTAAAATTGCCTTGTCTCAACAACAAAAAGACATGTGAAATTTAAAACCAAAAACTGCATTCTATCACTTTTCTGTGAGACACAAAATCTGCTTCAACTCATTTTAACATTTGAATCTTACACAATCTAAGTTTTCTAACACTCAATGAATGACATGTTTTAATCACGTGTGTCTCCAGGCCATTAGATGAATTTAAGATCAGTGTAGCTGAGGAAAATGCAGTCATACAAACTGGAGTGTGCAGGTGCCATGAATTTGCAGTAATATTCAAGAACTCATGGATGGGTTATTCATTGCCTTGAAACTGTTGGAAAATTGTTTTCTGATGGTAAATTTCTGTATCAGTATTGGGAAGAACTTAGACCCTTTCCTGATAGTATGCTTCAAAGAAAGGGACACAATTTCATGCAATAATGAGAACTAATCTTCATACAGGTAGTGGCCAGGAGAAAACACAGTCTGGTCATTCTGCTAGCTCCAGGTTTGAACCACAATTATCACTAAATGATGTGCATCAAGTATGATTAAAATTGTGTAAATGTACCATGGTAGTGTTGTGAAGAAATATCTATAGTAATGTCCATGCTAAGATACCATTGTTGTTAGGAAGCATCCTGGAGAATGGGAATGATTCATAGAAGACTGAAATCCTGAGCTATGTACCTTCCCAGCTGTGCACATTATGCCTGGCACAACATAGTCCGGGAGATCATGAGACATAACAGAAGCTCTCTGATATCAAAGAGGTAATCTGAGAAACACCCCTCAAACAAGGGTCTACGGAGTGATACTTCCAGCTTGGTCCATGGGTGCCCTATCGTACTGGGTACTCATGTCCTTTATGCACTGAAGAAATCAAGCTGCCCGCTAGAGTGGGCATTCTGTGTGGAAGTATATGTAAATCACAGGGAATCTAACACAGATTTCAGAAATAGGTTACATTTGAAGAATTCACATATGGTAAGAAAAAGGAAAGGCCAAGTGAGGAGATGAGAAAAAACAGATCACACATGAAAAAGAAATTATCAAAAAAATCACAAGTTTTGTTTCTTAGAGATGATACTAAAGACTCCCTCTAGTATCTGGATCCAGGAAGGAGTCATGTTAGATATGGTGCTGTCACTAAAGTCAGGGGAGGCTGTATGATACATGCACCATCATCTGTGTTGCAACCATCTAGTGAGGACTGCTCAAGCAGTGGACACGAGCTGGTGGTCAGGACAGGAGTAGAGAGAATTACAGGAGAAGGATACCCCACTGCAAGTTAGGGTTATCTGGACCCTCTGGGTGGGCACATTCCAGGGTGAAAGTGAGAGGAAGAAGCATCTCTTCTTCCATATGCAGTGTGAGCACCATCCTGTTCAGAACGGGAGAGTAAATAGGATCTGTCACCCCTAACAACACATGTGCAGACTTACAGCTTGGGGTTGTCCTCATCTCACAGCTCAGCTTCACCACTACTGCCAATCCTCCCCATGTCCTCTTTGTATAAACTAAGAGACAAAAGGGAGATGGAGAATTGAGACTGGTCTTGCTTCAAGCAAGTGGGCTTGGGACTGATGTTAGCCTCAGCAGAAATCTCTTACTTGTGGCTCTTTCTGTGCTGGGAATCTATAAATAGCACTAGGGAGAAATGACTGACACCTCAGAGAGGGCGACACAATCACCCAGCCCCTCTGCTGCAAAACACACCCTCCATTAACACAAGGAGCAAACCCTCGGCAAGACTTGACTTAATGGCAGCTCTTTGTGAGAAGTAGATATGAGAACCATGGGTTGCTTTTGTAAATTGTCAGGGTTTGAAAATACTGCTCAGGGTTAACACTTCCAGATATGATATTTATTTATATTACAATTATTTTAAATTTCTCCTGAGAAAATCAACTAAAAGAGAAATTGTTCTTTAAAGTCAAGAAAGAATAAGCCCCAGAGGTGCTTGTCTGTGGGCACAAGTGCATGGAGTACTGCATATAGGCCATAGGTTAAGGGTGTCTGAGTGGCAGGCCACCCCCTATGCTAGGCGTGTGAGTGGCAAACTGCTTACCCCATCGGCACAACTCTGGGCACGAAGCCATGTGTTGCAGTCCCACTCTTTGATTGTTCACTGCAAGGACAGTTAGCAGACATTACATTGGTGGCTGTCTATATTTTGCTTAGGCACTGCCTGAGTACATATACATGGTAACTGCACAATAAAATCAGGCCTGATTCCTGATATTGCAAAATGTTTTAGTGATTAAAACAGAATGGACTAATACATAAAAATATTCTTCCAAATTCTTGTGAATTATATTCACAAGCCTGTATTTTGCCACCATGAATTGGAACTTACCAGCACATTTATTTGTTTTTCTAAAAGACTTAATGTACTTCCTTTGATCATGGTCCCTTGTTTGACATCTACCAACTGAAAGTTCTTAACCATGTGAGATTCTATTCTATAAAATGAGGTTTTGAACATAGAACCTCATTTCCCTCTAAAGATTTCAAAATGTACAATTACTCAAACAATAATTGTTCTATGAGTTATGAAGATGACCAAAGCAAGATTATCAATCAAAATATTAAAACTTATTAATTCCCTGGTAATAAGTATACAAATTAGTAGTGTTTAAAATCTCTACATGACATACCATATGTAAGTTATGTCCCATGAAGTTATTAAATTGAAAAAATAAAACTGACATTCCCTATAAGAATAATTGACTCATTTTAGCAGGATCTCAAAGAAGCAAACATCTTTAGAAGACAATATCCTCATTACATCATACAGAACATGGTCCTCTGGGCTCCAACAGTTCTAATTAGCCCAGAGGACCATGTTCGGTATGGTGCAATGAGGATATTGTCTTCTAAAGATGTTTGCTTCTTTGAGAAGCAAAGAAGCCACTGGAAAAGCTCACTAGTAGATTAAATTCCCTCCTCCAATGCCCTGTTTAGAATCCACACTAACTCTGCATCTGAGGACTCAGAGGTACTTTGTCTCCTGAATAAGCTGAGCAGAGCACAAACACTTTTAATTTTTATGGAAAGAATGTGTTTAAGTGCTGTCTCTGCAGATTTGTAATTTTAGTGTCTATAGAAAGGCAAAAAGTTCTCACTGGAGAACACAGAACTGTGACTGCCCCAGTGGGACATGACATCTATCTTAATTTTATTGTCTTCTCTGATGGATAACAGCAATCCAAGATATCTGGGTTTCAAACCTTTAAATTTTCCTGGACAGATCTGGAAAAGAATCTTGATTGAGATTATTTTCTCATGTTGATAAGGAAACTTAAATTAGTCTAATACTGGTCCTAAAATCAAATTAGTCCAAAACTATCCCACAACCTATAATGCCTCTACTTTGATGTGAGGGACTCCTGGCACCCCCATATTTTCCCTGAAGTCCTGAAGTGTGTGATGGACCCCCTCTTTCCTAGTTTGCACATGGATCACACATTCTTGGGGATAGTAATGGTTTAGTATGTCATCCTTTCCAAAGTGACAGTCCTGTGGCCAAGCTCTAAGTGAAATATTAAAATTAAGAAAAAGAAGAGGAAGACCTATAGGTCACATGTTGTAGAAATCACAGGCAGATGGAATCTAGTCAGAGCCAAGGCAGAGTCCGAACTGGAGTCCACTCTGAGAAACCTACATGATCAACTCCACCTTCTGTGAGAGAAAAAGATGTAAAAAGCAGGCTCAGTATCCTGGGTACTGTATATAAATATACATAACATGCTATATTAAAAAGGATCCCCATCATCTGGAGTCAAAAGAAAGGACAGTCATTTCAAGCAGACCCACTTATGTTCCAGTTATAGAAATCAGAAGATAGTTCTTGAACACTGCCATTATCAACATGTGAAGGGTAAGTACAAGCGTGATAATGAATTAAACATTTATTTTTCTAGAGGTAATGGAAATTTGGACTAAATGAAATATATAAAATGAAAACTAATATCCACAGACAGAAATTCCACATGGATGGGATAAGGGAGGTTGGAAAACTGAAGAAGAAAGTCACAATAATTGCCAAAGCATGAGACCTCCAAAGCCACATGAGAGGGAAACATAAAACAGGAAACGAGTCCAAGTCATTGAACAAGTATTTCAGCATATGAACAGTTAGGAAAGATACATCAAGAGTGGAGGAAAATAATCCCCTCATGCAGCCCCCATCCTGGACCAGTCACATGAAAGTTTTGTGCCTTTGGTGAATTGGGCTCTGCCTTACTCCCTGGCATAGCCTATTAATCACCAGTGTGCCACCTGGAATTCTGTCCCTCATATATACTCACTTCCTTGGAGGCTTCTGAATGAGCCATGGCAGAAGGTTGGCCAGTGCTCCCAACTTTGTGGAGCCAAGAAGAGCTCTTTACAGAGGTGGAGAATTGCAGACCACACCTTTGTTGTAATGTGGACATGCTGTGTAATTAGGTGTTGTTGAGTCCAATCTCTTTGTAGCCATGATTTTTCATAGAGAGGAAAATAATTTCATTGCTAATTGTGAGGATTAGGCCAAAACATACTGAACAAGTGGGTTCCAACCAGTTAAAGAAGGCTCTCTGGGGATCTGGGCATGGTGGTATTTGCCTGTAATCTCAGCAGCTTGGAAGGCTGTGGAAGGAGGTTGATGAGTTCAGAGCCAGCCTCAGTGAAAAAAATCTACTAAGCAGATCAGTGAGATCCTCTCTCTACATAAAATAGGGATAGGGATGTGGCTCAGGGGTTGAATGCCCCTGAGTTCAATCTTCATCATCGTATCCCCCCTCCCCCAAAAAAGAAGAATGTCTAGGGAGTGAGTCTCAGGCTTTGGATTTACAACAGCTTCCATGGAGGTTCTAAAGTGTAGAACTAGTATAGAATAAGTGTTATGGGCCAAGCTCTGGGTTGGATGTGCATGCATTTGAATCCAGGCTTTTATATATATCTATATATATTATAGATTTTATGTTAATCTATTGATGGAATATTTCCTACGCAAGGCATGTATGTGCTTTATTTAAAGTCTGAAATAGTAGATTTATATTTTAAATAATCTGTAGCTACATATTGAAAAATAATAGTCATCAGAAAATCATGTATGTGAAGCTAGATCATTTCATGACTCTTTAGAACATGTAGATCTATAAGGCAAGATAGTAAGAGAAGCAATAAACCCGAAACATTTATGAACTTGGGATGCCATTTAAAAATCTGAGGTAAATGTTGGTCCACAATCTGACTTCCATAACCAGACCCCGACAGCACAAAAATTAAAAATCAAGAATAAATAAAGGGGAGAGATTCAAACTAAAAAGCTGCTTCTTAGCAAAAGAAACAATAATGTGAAGAAAGAACCTACAAATTTTATACATACCTTTACCACACATAATTCAGAAAAAGCACTAATGTCTAGGGTATATAAAGATCTAAAAAATAACACAAACAACAATAACAAAAACCAATTAGCAAATGGGCTAAGTAACTGAACAGACACTTCACAGAAGATATATAATCCATTACCAAATATATGAAAAAACATTCCACCCATCAAGCAATTAGGAAAAGGTAAATCAAAATTACTTTAAGATTTTTTTCCCACTTCAGTCAGATTGGCAATCATTAATAATACAGGCAACAATAAATGTTGGTGAGGTTGTGGGGGGAAAAGGAACACTCACACATTGCTCATGAGATTGACTCTAAATTGGTGCAACCACCATGGAAAGCAGTATGGAGATGCCTTGAAAAACCAGAATGGAACCATCATTTGACACAGCTATCCCTCTCTTCGGACTATACCTAAAGGAATTAAAAACAGCATACTACAGGGACATAGCTGCACCAATGTTTATAGCAGCACAATTCACAATAGATAAACCATAGAACCAACCTATGTTTCCTTCAACAGATGAATTGATAAATAAAATGTGATATATATATATATATATAATTTCCCCAACCAATGGAATATTACTTAGCTTTAAAGATGAATGAAACTATGCCATTTGGTGGTAAAAGGATAGAGTTGAAGAATATCTTGCTAAGTGAAATAAGCCACCCACACACACACTCACTCACACACACACACACACACACACACAAACACAAAGGTTAAATGTTCTCTCCTTAAGTGTATGCTAATTCACAATGGGGTTGAGGAAGAATACTTATTTAGATTAAGTAGAGAGGAGTGCAGGGAGGGTAGGGAATATGGGGATAGGAATTATAGTAGAATGAAACAGATATTACATATAATACATAATATATAGAGATGCTAAAGCACTCAACATGGGAGGAGGAGAGAATAGAAACTCAGTGGATTAGACAAAGTTGGATTGAAGATAAGAAAAGGGAAATAGGAATACAAATGACAGTAGAATGAATCAGACACAACTTTTCAATGTTTATATATAAATAAACCACCAGGGAAGGTTCATACCATGTACACCTCAAGAATGGAATGCAAACTAAAATGAGTTTTACTCCATGTATAATATGTCAAAATTTGCTCTACTATCATGTATAACTAAAAAGAGTAAGAAATTTTAAAAATGACAAGGGAAAATTTGTATACTGAGAAGGTTTGTGAGTCAAAAACTCTTCGATGAATGGTAATGTCATTAAGGTTAAATAAAAGTATAAAAGAGTACCTTGAGCCCATACAAAACAACAATGGTAAAGAGTTGCCCAAGTCAGTCTGCGAAACTAGGTATAATCACAAAATTTTCGGTTTACAATTCATTTCTATTTGTTTTACAAAGCATCACATGAACAATACTTACAAGTTGAGCAGACAGGAAATATTACATAGCAATGTTATGAATACTATGAATAGTGCTGTGGGCACTCAAAGAAAGCACTCTCAATTTCCTCCCCCATGCAATAAAAAATCATGCAGTTGAAAGATACACTAGTTACTGATTAGATAACACATACATGTGTTTGTGACATTCAGTATGTGGGCAACTGCTCAACTTCACAGATCAGATCCAATAGATAAGGAAGACACTCTCTTCACACAAGACAGTGTTTCCTTGAGTAATACTATGAAAGCAAGAGAGAAAGCAAAAGTGAAAGACACAGGCAACTGTATTGCCAGACTAGGAAAACCCAACCACTGAACCTATGTACTGGGGAATCCCAAAGAGCTTTTCAGGGTCCTGACTGGGAAGTGCTGGGCAGAGCATCCTCTCCACAGATGAGAGTCTGAAGTCTTGTTCTACCTTGAATTGAAATTGAGGCCAAATAAATACAAGTTAGAACAAAGAAAACTTCATTGTAACATCTTGCATGACCTGGTGATCCCCTGAAAAACACCAAGTACTCCCAAGAACAGGTCAGATCCTAGAGGAGGGAGTGATAGCATTGAGATGACTAAATAAATTGGGATTCCAATGAGTGAGCCACCCAGCCAGATGCATTGAGAAATCAGCATTCTTTATCTGTTTCATCAAGGACTTCAGACATCATTCAACCAAGAAAAGGGAAGATCTTTAGTATTTTCCTTAGACCTCTAGGACTGAATCTTCCTTCCTGGCCTTATAAATAGTTTAAACTCTCATATGTAAAATGAAGCCAGTTTTCTGCATAAAATAATGTGGAGATAAACATGAAACCTAGATGTTTACCCTTTGGAATAAAGAGTGGTGTGAATATTATTCTCCTAGAACTTATCATTTTATTTCAATATTTATTTTCCCAAATGAAGTTAAATGAAAAGTTGGTGGGTGGTGTTTTTTGACCCAAAAGGCTAACATATGAAGAGAATATTGTGTTTTTACTTTTTGATCAGGACTTGTAGATGAGAGTCTAGAGGTTTATTTCAATCAAAATTGTGTTTCTCTCTCTGTGGTGTCATGGGCTCTTGGAGCTTTAAGATCTGAGGAGGGACAGGGTTAGTTTATAGTATCTTATAATTACTGGATTGCAGAGGGTTCTGGGAGACATGACACATGCTATCTATCGTATGATCCAATAAATATAACAAATATTATATTGTAAGTTATTAAGTAGAACCAAAAGGTCTACAAAATCAAAATATATAATGAAATAAAAAATGTGGGGGCAAAAATGCTCCCATAGTATGTCTTTTTTTCTTACAGTCATCATTTTACATGTTTCTAGTTACACTTTTCTTCTGGGTATCCAAAACTAAAGAAGTGGTCCAAATTGTGATGTTTTTCCTACACTAGAGGTGAGTATAGTCACCTCAGTGATGAACGTCATAGAATTCATGAGCAACTGCATGATGTCTTCAGTGCAAGAGTCAGGATGGGCCTATGGACCATGTGGATTCCCCAGGAAACATTAAGACTATTTCCCCATTCAACAACCCTCCTTTATTGCCTGAATAGGCACGTTGGCTCCTAGTCTCTTGCGTCTTTCTCCTCTCCCTCATTGGGAGCTTGTATAACTCTCCAGAGTTGTAGATCCCTTAGGGTGTACTGCTACTCTCTAAGGTGAAATGTTAAACTCATAATTCAAACTAGGGATATCTGGGCATTATTTTAGTATCCCTAGGTCCTTCCTATAACTGTCTTAATTTTCCCATAATTACAAACGAGAGAGTATATAATTTACATAAATAACATTCTCCAAATAACACTTGATTAAACATATGAAATAATTAATGGAGACTTTATAGCATTATTTACCCAAAGGAATGTTTTACTATTGCATCGATTCATAAGCAAAGTGAATAGTGGGAGATGTGTGAACTAATAACATCATTAAATGCACAACAAGGTTAACATTAAGAAATTCACCCTTTATTTAGTAACAAATTGCATCTGTAATGAAATATAAGTAAAAATGCTCTGTAAAACGGGCATGGTGGACCATGCCGTGACCCTAGGGATGTGAGAAGCTTTGCAAGTTCAAAGTCAGGCTCCATAACTTAGTGAGGCCCTATACAACTTAGCAAAACCTATCTCTAAATAAAAAAGAAAAAAAAATCTGAGGATGTGGTTTACTGATTAAAAGTCTCTTAAACTTAGAGGAACTTAAAAATTTAAATTTTAAATTTCATATAAATCTTAAGAGACTTCTGAAATAATCAACTCTGAGTATTATTATTTCTCCAGTTGTGAAAAATGAGACTCTTTAGTAATTGTCGATTTATACTAAAATGATATCCTTTTAGGGATTCACAATTCTATACTTGTATTTCCTTATTTCTACAATATCAGCTAAAGATGTTAAGAAAATTTTCATGAAATGTCAAAAGCAATTACCCATTTTCTACATTTAATTGATTTTTTTTCACCTAGGTCCCAAATACTTCAAGGGATGGGCCATAGATAAGAAACTTACTACAATCTTTATATTTGTCAAGGTGTTTTTGTAAATATTTTGCTGTTATCTAAGGTACACACTTTGGACAAATGCTACTCCAAATTTGCTACAGATATGAGGGCAGAAATTAAAAAATGTCGGAAATTTGAATACAGTCTTGGACACATTCTTTGGATTTCTATATGCTATAAATCCTCCAGTGTTTTAAAAATGTTTGATCAATGGCCAAAAGCTTTGCAAAAATTTTTCCGCACGTTCTATCACTCGTATAAATTCTGAGGTGCTGAGTAGGGTGTGAACAACTATTGGAGACTCTGTCACCTATTTTACATTTATATGATTTCTGTGCTATCATATCTCTGGTGTGAAATAGTGTTGAACTACTGGGAAATAAGGGTTGATTCATCCTTAAACACACTGATGCAATGTTTTCATTGTAAAACTTCTCTCCAGTATAAAATCTATAAAGTTTAGTAAGATGTGATCTTCAATATTAAAAGCTTTGCCATTCTTCACATTTATAGGACTTCTCTCTAGTATGGGTTCTCTGGTGTCGAGTAAGTGATGATCGTTGATTAAAAGCTTTGCCACATTCTTTACATTTGTAGGGCTTCTCTCCAGTGTGAATTCGCTGGTGCTGAGTAAGTGATGATATGTGATTAAAACTCTTGCCACACTCTTTACACTTGTAGGGCTTCTCTCCAGTGTGGATTCGCTGGTGATGAGTAAGTGATGATTTTTGACTGAAAGTTTTGCCACACACCGTACATTTGTAGGGCTTCTCTCCAGTGTGGATTCTCAGGTGCTGAGTAAGTACTATTTTTTGATTAAAACTTTTGCCACATTCTTTACATTTGTAGGGCTTCTCTCCAGTGTGGATTCGCTGGTGCTGAGTAAGTGATGTTTTGTGATGAAAACTTTTGTCACATTCTTTACACCTGTAGGGCTTCTCTCCAGTGTGGATTCTCAGGTGCCGAGTAAGTACTATTTTTTCATTAAAACTTTTGCCACATTCTTTACATTTGTAGGGCTTCTCTCCAGTGTGTATTCACTGGTGCTGAGTAAGTGATGATTTTTGACTTAAACTCTTGCCACACACTTTACATTTGTAGGGCTTCTCTCCAGTATGAATCCTGTTGTGCCAATTACGCTGTGAGATGCTATTAAAAGCTTTGCCACATTCTTTACATTTGTAGGCCTTCTCTCCAGTGTGGATTCGCTGGTGCTGAATAAGTGATGAATTTTTACTAAAACTCTTGCCACACACTTTACATTTGTAGGGCTTCTCTCCAGTATGAATTCTGTTGTGGCAATCAAGATGTGAGTTTCTATTAAAACTTTTGCCACACACTTTACATTTGTAGGGCTTCTCTCCAGTGTGGATTTGCTGGTGCCGAGTAAGTAATGATTTTTGATTAAAACTCTTGCCACACACGTTACATTTGTAGGGCTTCTCTCCAGTATGAATTCTGTTGTGGCGGTCAAGATTCGAATTTGTATTAAAACTTTTGCCACACACTTTACATTTGTAGGGCTTCTCTCCAGTGTTATTTCTCTGGTGATTTTTAAGGCCTTGTTTTTGACTAAAAGTTTTGCAAAGTTGTTTACATATGTAGGGCATCTCTTCAGTGTGTGTCCACTGGTGACAAATAAGATTGGAGCTTTTATTAGAAGTTTTGTCACATTCTTTGCATTTGCATGGCATATCTCCTGTATGAACACTGTGATGTTGAGTAAAGTTTTTGAGTGTGTTGCATTCTTCATATTTGTAGTTCTTCTCTGCAGAATAAATTTTTGGTGTTGAGTAAGAGTTGAAAATTTTTTAAAGCTTTGCCACACTTTTTACATTTACACGTCTTCAGTATAAATCCTCTGATGCTTAACAAGTTGTAACGTTTCATTAAAAGTTTTTTTTCACATTCTTTAAATTTATAGGGTTTATCACTGTCATAGTATCTACTGTGTTTAGAAGATGTTGAGCAAGCCGATGCTTTGATATTTTCTTTAAATGTATAGGGCTCTCATTCTCTATAAATTCTCTTGTATTGAGCAAGCTCTGCACTGTGATTAAGAGCCCTTTCACATACCTTACACTTGTAAGTTTTGTCTTGACTACGAATGCTTGGATGAGTAATAGTTTTTGAGCACTGAATCAAGACTTTCCCACATTTTTCTTCTTGGTAAATTGTTTTTACAATATTACAAGGAGTTTCTCTATATTCATAATTTTTATCACCAATGTAAATATCCTGGTAATTACTCAGGGTAGAGACATGGCTAATGGTGTTACTTATAGCATTATCTATGTAGTGCACTTTGCAGAAATCTATATCAGAATTGTCATTGAGCAATAGTGGGGAAGTAGAAACCTTTCTACAATTCTTAATATTGTCCAATTGTTTTGTTGCAGAAAAATGGACATTTTGTAAAGAAACTCTCAAAAGTATCACTTTTAGAAATTTGTCTTAAATATTGTCTCTGTGCAAATGTTTGATGGGAAGTTTGACTCAGTGCTACATTTATGATTGGCTAAGTTATAAACTTATGCATGGACCAGATATTTTTTCAAATTTTCCACATTTCCTTTCAGAGGAAATATAGTCATCAAAAATGGCTGTGGATATATTCTTAACAAAATATATATATATATATATATATATATATATATATATATATATATATATATATATTGTTAAGAATATATATATATCAATACTAACAGGAATACATTAAATAATTTTTCAGATATTAATTGTTTATGGTGTATTTTGGCTATAAAATTTTTATTGCAAATACAGACTACTGATTGGCTTTGTCCATTATAATATGATTTTTAAACTTTACTCTCACCTATATTTTCCCATTGTTTCCTTAGTTGTAAATAGTCAAGGTCACACTTTCCATATCTTGTCTCTCTCTCTTTTATTCCCTGCTCTGTTAAAATTTCTCGAGGATGATGAGAATTCATGGCTGAAATAAATAAAAAATAAATAAAAAACCATCATGTTTACTTACTGTACTGGGCTGAGTATATTTTGCACACATAGAAAACTATAGCAATTAAGGAACATCAGCAGGGCAGTGGATTATTAAATCTAAGTCCATTGTTACGGTCAAAATATACATGAATCAAAGAAAAATCTACACATAAAAATACATTGAGAAATTTTCATATCATCTTACTGTTCAGAGTATCCAAGATGTGTACATTACTGTGAAGAGTAATACAGTATAGGAAAATACATTGTGTTACACAATGCCTTTCCTCCTTCA
Source organism: Urocitellus parryii (assembly GCF_045843805.1). Classification (NCBI taxonomy): domain Eukaryota; kingdom Metazoa; phylum Chordata; class Mammalia; order Rodentia; family Sciuridae; genus Urocitellus; species Urocitellus parryii. Next base: position 348,610 of record NW_027551779.1, on the reverse strand, counting down.
CAATATATTTTAAAAATTTACCAACTTTCTTCTGCTTCATTAAAAAAATATAAAACATGCAAATATTTGGGGACTGTTCAAAAAAGGGGTTCCTGCTTACCACCAGGAAAAAACACAGCTAAGTCAACTGTAAGAAAAGTTATGAATTCATCCAAGGGAATAGTAAATTATCATTTAAATGAAGTTTACTGAACTAAACCAACACAAAAAAACAGAATAAAAATTAGTCAAGAATTGTTAATAGTAATAAGCAGAAGATGTGTGTTGAAAGAATTTCTTTAGAAAATGTCTGAAAGTGTCAAGAGGGACACAGCAACATAGGAGGTTGAGCCAGAAGGATCAAAATTTCAAGGCCAGCCAAAGTAAAATGAAAAAAAAATGAAAAGTGGCAAAGAATCCTTAAGTTTTCTTTCTAGTACTAATAAACACATCTCAGAAAATAGGAAAAATAAAATATCCAAGCAACTCAATTATCACCAAGTTGTAAAGACTCAAAGAAGGTATTCAACTAAGTTTTTAAACTCAGGATATTGAGAGCATCCAAGAGAAAAAGATGGGTCACCTAGAAATGTGTAACTATATAATTGTGAAATCCTTAGTTGAAACTTCACAACACAGAAAGGAATTCAGGGCTATTTTCAAAAAATGAAAGAATAAAATTATCAACCAAGACATTATATTCACAGTTACTATATTTCAAAAGAGAAGGAAAATAATGACTTTAAAGATATAAAAATGCACACACTACTCATCAACACTAGGTGCTCTCCACAAGTACGAAAGGTAATCCTTCATACTACAATGTAAATGTGCCCAGCAACACAAGTCATATGAAATTTTAAACATGTCTTGGCACAAACAATTGTATTGTATTGTAATGATGGTTCACAAAATATGTAATTTTGCAATAGAATTTGAAAGAAAAAGCATAAAAACAAAAGTGTAAATAGGCATATATATCTGTAACAATAATATAATTTTGAAAGGACACATAAATATATTCAATTTTTTAATAAAGTGAAATCAAGTTGAAACTCATACAAAGTATGCTAAGGAGATAATTCAGTTTTAAGATTTTTTTGTTGCCAAATGCAAGATTACAAAATTCTGATCAAAACAAACCTTGGCTATCTGAATTAACTCTAAAAATTATAACTGTTGGTAGTCCGCAGGATACTCTAAATCTAAAAGCACACACATACACGGAAAGCAAGAGGATATAAGAAGGACACATACAAAAGTGACCGAACACAATCTGGGCTGTCTAAATTATTGTACACAAAACATTGTTTAAGACAGTAATAGGACATAGAAGACGTTTTAAATTTAAAAATAACCTTTGAAAAGAGGCAAAATAGAGAAAAGGAACCTTTCCCTAGGTTCTGAATTAAGAGTAAATACATTCACAACAAACATCCTACTTTCCAAACACACAAAGAAAACATTGAGAGAGTTGAATGTAAACCATGAATCACTGTCATACTAAAAGACATCAATCCCTACTTACTGAAAAGGGAAATACAGTGAAGCAAAATGGTAATTGCAAAGCATAAGACTTTGAAAATATTTTGAAAATATTGTAGACTTATAGAATCCCTGTTCTTAATCACAAATGGGATATTATGCTGGGTAGACCATTTTTATGTATTAAAAAAAGTTTAATAAATATTTAAGTGATAGTTATTTTTTAACCAACATGGAATAAATATTTGAAATCAAAAGTGGTAGGGATTTTCAAAAATCACTCAATATGTGTCAGTTGATTGAACACTCTTGGGCATGCTGTTGTTCAAGAATTGAGAAAGATAAAAATTAAAAGATGTTTATACTACTTAAAGTTAACTAGAGACTCTCCGACAGATTGCAACATCAAAACAGGTGTGTGTCACTCAGCTCACCCCCCAGACATCGGGGAATTCGCATAAAATCTCTCCTAGGCTTTCCGTGGGAGGGAGTATCAGAGTGAGCCTGCATAAAGACTATGGGAAAACTAGAGACACCTGACCTTCAACCCCTCCTCCCATCAGCAGCCAAAATGAAACCTGGCTAGCCAGCACTGGGGGAGGGGCAAGCAGAAAAAATCAAAGTGATAGAGTGCCCAGGATCCCAATAGCCAACAGCAGGACCCTGGAGATCCAGGCCGACTGATTCGCGAGGCCTGCCCCGTGGCTACAGAAGGCGTGGCACCGCAGAGAAGCAATTAATTAGCAAGCAGGGAGAAAAGTGGCTGCGAGTTGGTGCAATCCCGCCAGCCAAGCCAGCACTGACCCTCGGGCTGAGTAAGGGATTTCAGAGGGGGAAGGTAGCAGTACAGTCCCATCCCCCACAACAGAAACAAAACAATAGAGTGCCGGGTTCCCAATAGTCACCCTCCACACCCAACAAACGGCAGGCCCAGAGTAGAGTTTGAACTGCCGAGAGCCATCACTCAGGGGAAATCTGGTCTAGCAGGAGAAACCAAGACTAGCAGGAGAAACCAGGAGACTAGAGGCAAGGCCCTCGCGACTGGGCGGCTGGAAACCGAAGGCCCGCCGGCGACAGTTCACCCACTGCCTGCGTAACTGGGCAGTAGGAGAACGCTGCCCACAGGCGACCGATCACCCGCCAGCGGCCTGTGATACTGGGCGGCTGGAGACCGCCCGCCTGCCGCGACCGGGAACTGAAATCAAACAGAGATAGTCCAGTCACACCCCCCCATTAGGACACCCCGGCAAGGAGCCTGGGGCCCGCCATAGCAGAGTAGTGTCGTCACTAGAGCTCGGACATCAGAATTCCTTCCCAGCGGAATCCATGTTAGCAGGCATAGTTTAACAACTCAAAGGAGAGACATCAGAGTAATACAGAACCAAAACAAAGCTATAGAAGAGAGCAGAAACACGACAATCAAAAAGAGCTGGAAAGTAACGTGGACAACATGAGAAAACAAGGGAAAAAAGGAGTACAAACAATGCAAGACAACTTAATTCTACAGGAGGACATAGAAACATCAGAAGCAGGGATAGGGAAAGAACTCAAGGCATACCTAACTCAAATGGAAAGGAATATTAGAGAAGACGTGAGACAGCAAGTCCAAGAAATAAATGTATATTTTGAAAATGAATTAAACAAACAAATTCAAATGGCAAAGAACGAGCTCTACCAGAAGATAGAGATCTTAAAAAAAAAATCAAACAATAATAATAGAATTGCAGGAAACTATAAACCAAATTAAAAATTCAAACGAGAATATTACAAATAGACTTGATCAAGTAGAAGTCAGAACATCAGATAATGAAGACAAGGTTTATCAATTTGAAAAGAGTATAGTCAACACAGAAAAGATGCTTAAATCCCACGAGCAATCTATTCAAGAGATATGGGATGTCATAAAAAAACCAAATTTGAGAGTCATCGGGATAGATGAAGGCACAGAGATTCAAACCAAAGGAATGGACAGCATATTAAATGAAATAATTGTAGAAAACTTCCCAGAGATGAAAGATAGAATGGATTGCCAAATCCTGGAAGCCTACAGGACCCCAAACATTCAAAACCATAATAGACCAACTCCAAGACACATAATAATGAAGATAGCTAACATACAAAACAAGGAGAGAATATTAAAAGCTAAGAGAGAAAAGAGGCAGATTACATTCAGAGGTAAACCAATTTGGTTAACGACTGATTTCTCATCACAGACTTTGAAAGCGAGAAGATCCTGGAACAATATATTTCAAATGCTGAAAAATAACGGATTCCAACCAAGAATACTGTATCCAACAAAATTGAGCTTCAGATTTGACAACGAAATTAAAATCTTTCATGATAAACAAAAGCAAGAAAACCAGCACTGCAAAATATTTTGAGCAAAATACTACAAGAAGACGAATTGAAAAATAGTGCCCAAAACCAATAGCAGGAGGTATCTCAGTAAAGGGGGAGGAAAATAACCAAAAAGTAAAACTAGCCAAACTAAAATAAATAAATAAAGAAGCATGACTGAAAGTACAAATCATATCTCAATTGTAACCTTAAATGTTACTGGCCTAAACTCACCTATCAAGAGACATAGGCTAGTAACCTGGATCAAAAAAATAAATCCAAGAATATGCTGCCTTCAGGAGACTCATATGATAGGAAAAGACATACACAGGCTGAAGGTGAAAGGTTGGGAACAATCATACCACTCACATGGCCCTCAGAAGCAAGCAGGAGTGGCCATACTCATATCAAATAAAATCAACTTCAAACCTAAGTTAATCAAGAAGGATAAAGAAGGGCACTATATACTGTTAAAAGGAACCATCCTGGGGCTGGAGATGTGGCTCAGCGGTAGCGCGCTCGCCTGGCATGCATGCGGCCCGGGTTCGATCCTCAGCACCACATACCAACAAAGATGTTGTGTCCGCCGAGAACTAAAAAATAAATATTAAAAATTCAAAAAAAAAAAAAAAAAAAAAAAAAAAAAAAAAAAAAAAAAAGGAACCATCCACCAACAAGACATAACAATTATCAATTTGTATGCACCAAACAATGGAGCTGCAACATTCATAAAACAAACCCTCCTCAAGTTCAAGAGTCAAATAGACACAATAATTATGGGTGACTTCAACACACCGCTCTCGCCATTAGACAGATCCTCTAGACAAAAACTGAATAAAGAAACTATAGAACTCAACAGCACAATCAACAACCTAGACTTAACCGACATATATAGAATATATCAACCATCATCAAGTGGATACACGTTCTTCTCAGCAGCACATGGATCCTACTCAAAGATAGACCATATATTATGCCATAAGGCAACTCTTAGTAAATATAAAGGCGTGGAGATAATACCATGCACCATATCTGACCATAATGGAATGAAATTGGAAATCAATGATAAAAGAAGGAAGGAAAACCCTACACCACATGGAAAATAAACAATATGTTATTGAATGATCAATGGGTTACAGAAGACATAAAGGAGGAGATGAAAAAATTCTTAGAGTCAAATGATAATACAGACACAACATACCAGAATCTATGGGACACAATGAAAGCAGTTTTAAGAGGGAAATTCATTTCTTGGAGTTCTTTCCTCAAAAAAAGAAAAAAAACAACAAATAAATAAACTCACACTACGCCTCAAAAATCTAGAAAAGGAAGAGCAAAACAACAGCAAATGTAGCAGAAGACAAGAAATAATTAAAATTAGAGCAGAAATCAACGAAATTGAAACAAAAAAAAACATTGAAAAAATAGATAAAACTAAAAGTTGGTTCTTTGAAAGAATAAATAAGATAGACAAGCCCTTAGCCATGCTAACGAAAAGAAGAAGAGAGAGAACTCAAATTACTAACATACGGGATGAAAAAGGCAATATCACAACAGACACTACAGAAATAAAGAAGATAATTAGAAAATATTTTGAAACCCTATATTCCAATAAAATAGAAGATAGTGAAGATATCGATAAATTTCTTAAAGCATATGATTTACCCAGATTGTGACAGGAAGACACACACAATTTAAACAGACCAATAACAAAGGAAGAAATAGAAGAAGCCATCAAAAGACTACCAACCAAGAAAAGCCCTGGACCGGATGGGTATACAGCAGAGTTCTACTAAACATTCAAAGAAGAATTAATACCAATACTTTTCAAGCTATTTCAAGAAATAGAAAAAGAAGGAGCTCTTCCAAATTCATTCTATGAGGCCAACATCACTTTGATCCCAAAACTAGACAAAGATACTTCAAAGAAAGAAAACTACAGACCAATATCTCTAATGAACTTGGATGCAAAAATTCTCAATAAAATTCTGGCGAATCGAATACAAAATCATATCAGAAAACTTGTGCACCATGATCAAGTAGGATTCATCCCTGGGATGCAAGGCTGGATCAATATACTGAAATCAATAAATGCTATTCACCACATCAATAGACTTAAAGACAAGAACCATATGATCATCTTGATAGATGCAGAAAAAGCAGTTGACAAAGTACAGCATCCCTTTATGTTCAAAACACTAGAAAAACTAGGGATAACAGGAACTTACCTCAACATTGTAGAAGCTATATATGCTAAACCTCAGGCTAGCATCATCCTAAATGGAGAAAAATTGAAGGCATTCCCTCTAAAATCTGGAACAAGACAGGGGTGTCCTCTATCACCACTTCTATTCAATTTAGTTCTCGAAGTACTAGCCAGAGCAATTAGACAGACAAAAGAAATTAAAGGCATAAAAATAGGAAAAGAAGAAATTAAACTATCACTATTTGTGGATGACATGATAATATACTTAACAGACCCAAAAGGGTCTACAAATAAGCTGCTAGAGTTAATAAATAAATTCAGCAAAGTGGCCGGTTATAAAATCAACACGCATAAATCAAAGGCATTCCTGTATATCAGCCACAAAACTTCTGAAATGGAAATAAGGAAAACCACCCCATTCACAATATCCTCAAAGAAAATAAGATACTTGGGAATCAACCTAACAAAAGAGGTGAAAGATTTATACAATGAAAACTACAGAACCTTAAAGAGAGTTATAGAAGAAGATCTCAGAAGATGGAAAAATGTACCTTGTTCATGGATAGGCAGAACTAACATCATCAAAATGGTGATATTACCCAAAGTTCTCTACAGGTTTAATGGGATGCCAATCAAAATCCCAATGGCATTTCTTGTAGAAATGGTTTAAGTTTTTCCCAATATTAGTATAGAAGTTGATCATCAGAAAACAATTTTCCAACAGTTTCAAGGCAATAAACAATCCATCCATGAGTTCATGACTATTACTGCAAATTCATGGCACCTGCACACTCCAGTTTTTATGACTGCATTTTCCTCAGCTACACAGATCTTAAATTCATCTAATGGCCTGGAGACACACGTGATTAAAACATGTCATTTATTGAGAGAAAATTAGGATGGTGTAGGATTCAAATGTTTAAAATGAATTAAAGCAGATTCTGTTTATCACAGAAAAGTGATAGAATGCAGTTTTTGGTTTTAAATTTCACATGTCTTTTTGTTGTTGAGACAAGGCAATTTTAAAACCCTCCTCCTTTCCTTTGTACCCCAGATTGAACCCAGGGCACTTAGTCATTAAACTATATCACCAGCCATTTTGTATATTGGGGAAAAATATTGCTAAGTTACTGAACTTTGGCCTTGCAATCCTCTGACTCCTGAGCCAATGTGATTGCAGGCATTCAGCTACATCTAATACAATTTTTAAGTTATTTTTCATGAGAATATAGATCAATTTAAGCCTATACTGTAAAAATATTTATATTATATTTGACTTACATAAAATAAATTCATAAGAATTGGCATATGACATTTATATATAGATCTCACCAAAAATTACTAAGGCCTAGTGATTAAATGTGAACCCCAAAATATTTGGGGAGTACCAGGGATTAAACTCATGGGAACTCAACCATTGAGCCACATCCTCACTCCTATTTTGTATTTAATTTAGAGACAGCATCTCACCAAGTTGCTCAGGGCCTTGCTGTTGGTGGATTTGAACTTGGCACTCTCCTGTTTTAGCCTTACAAAGCACTGGGATTATAGTTTACAATTTTTAAATTTATATTCTTTTTTCTGGATTTACCATGGGAGACTGTCTATTTCTAGTGATTTTCATATTTCACAAATCCTGTATGTTTGCACTCATATGTTGAAGCTGAGAATGTTGATCACAAAGAACCACAAAAGAGAAAAGTTTTTTTTTATATCTGTTACAGGAGACAGTTGGCAAGGAGTGTCAAAAAGCAGTTAAGAGGGAAAAGTAAGTCTTAGGTTTTATAGCACATAGTTTGAAATGTATAAGTAATTATTAGACTGTGGACATTCTAAAAAGAGTTCACACATTTCAAACATCAAAATGATATTTTAGAAGGTATAAATTGCACTAATTTGAACACTACACATATTCAATTAAAATGTTGGATTTTATATGTAGATACCAATTAAAAATTAAAGAATAATTAACACTTCAATTCAAGTAGCAAAAATAAACAAGGATGGCTGGAAATACAAACCATGTCTCAATAGTAAACTTAAATGTTAGTGTCTTAACACACCAATCAAAAGACATAGGCTAGGAGCCTGGATTTAAAAAATTTCAACAATATTCTGCCTCCAGGAGACTCAGAAAATGACAGACAGAAGGTGAAAGATTGGGAAAAAACAAGCCACTTAAATGAACCTTGAAAGCAAGCAGGAGTATCCATACTTATATTAAATAAAGTAGACTTCAAGCCAAAGTTAATCAAAATAGATAAAGAAGAACATCTCATGCTGCCCAAGGGACCCATACACCAACAAGACATAACAATCATAAATGTATATGCCCCAAACAATGGCACACCTATGTTCAAACAAACTCTTCTCAAGTTCAAGAGTGAAATTGACCACAACATGATCTGGGATGACTTTAACATACCTCTCTCACCACTGGATAGATCCTCCAAACAAAATTTGAATAAAGAAACTATAGAGCTCAATAACACAATTAATAACTTAACTGACATATATAGAATATATATCAGAGTGGAGGAGGAAGCTCTGAACCATGCCAGGCCAAAGGGAGGAGGAAGTCCGGCTCCACCCTCTGCACTAGTCTGGAGGAAGCGTATCATCCCTTAAAACCCCAATCAAACTTTTAATCATTGAATATTAACAGTTTTCCCATTTCATTTCCATGATCTTTTTTGCATTTTACTTTCATCTTTACTTTTTACTTTGAAGTGAAAAATTCTTTTGTTAATACATTCATTCAGATTACTTTTCCTATATTTGTCATTTTAACACTGCTCATTGCTACTGTATATAATTTAAATGATTTAATGTTGACCATTTAACACATGACATTATTGAACTTATTCTTATGTTTCATTAGTTCATGGAAATTGATCAGAAACGTTATAGAAATAATAGTATCATCTGCATATGGTATTTGGTTTTTGATGAAAATCCCAATTAATATTCTCAAACAATATTTAGAAGTCAGGAAAGCAAACATTTTTTTTTCTTTTTCTAAAACTAGATTGTGAAACACTTCAGTTCACACCTTTAAATATGAAAACAGTTCATAGCTGCCGTTAAGTGGATTGAAAAAGAATTTTCCTCTGGTCATAATTGGCCATAGGTTTTACAGTTATTTGATAAGTGATGTGCCAGAGCTTTGCTCTATCAAAATGATTTTTGGAAACTTCCCAAATGACAATGTCCCTCTTGGTCATGAAGTCCAATCATTCTTTTTGTTGTTGTTCTCAGTTTCCTAGGGGTTTTGAATATCTGCATCAACATCTATAAAAAGATGGTCTGCAATTTCCATTCTTATGCTGTGTTAGCTGATATTTCTGGTCTTACAGAAAGAATTAGTCAAATTTCTTCTTCTACATTTAGACGTGATAGTGAATTATTGTTACTGATCCTTATTACATGTTTCATAGAAATCATCCATGAAGGCTCCTTTTTAAAAATGTAATTACTGTTTGGTTTTTTGGTGGGTCAGTTTTTAGAGCTGGGTTTTTGCCAGGTTGGCCTCAAGTTCCTTAGCCTAAATCCTCCTCCTGCTGTGGCCTCGAGGTAGTGAAGACTAGTGGAATGTGCTCCCATATCAGCATAACTGCAAGTATTTTTTGAGCAGTTGTAAAGTTAAATGTTGATTTGTAGGTCTATTTTATATTTCTTCACATCTGGGTCTACTAATGTATTTATTGATTTCTGAAGTAATTTTCAAAGTTGATGATTATCTAGCAATTTATCTATATTTTGTTGTTTTCCAGGCTCGACACTTTCTTGGCAATTAAGATGGAATAATGAGGAAGCATAATGTGGGAAAATGAGAACCTGGCATTTTGCTAATTGATCTCAAGATACCCTGTGAAGAATGGAGAGAGGGCACACATAATCCTGTGAGACAAATAAAGCAGAAAAGCTAAATTATCAGTTTGTGTAGCCTAATATGTGATCTCGAGTAACTTTCATATGTCTTTACACACTTTTTTAATTTTTAGGGCAAAATCTCAGAATTTTACCATATTTAAATTAGGTTATGAGAGGTTTATATTAAATTTTGGTGAGTTGTGTAAGTTTCTTATATTTTGGATATTGAACCTTTTCAGACATGGGGCTAGAATCTATTTTCTTTAACCCAGTCTACTTTTACATTTCATTGATTGATTCCTTTGCTGTATAGAAGCATTTTTAGCTTTATATAGTCTCAGCTGTCTTTCCTTGCACAGTCTCTACATTTCTATCTAAACCTATTGCCAATACCAATGGCAAAAAAAAAAATTCTCATTTTCTTCTGGAATTTTTATGCTTTCAGGTTATATCACAATGAGATATAACCACACGCTTGTGGACTCAATCCTCAAAATGTTGGTAGGTAACACATACTGCAGAAGATATGCAGAAAAGGAAACATTTGGACATCCTTGCCAGGAATATAAATTTGAGTAGACATTAAAAAAATATAAGGGTTTTTTCAAAAAATTAGAACCAGAGATGCCATAAGAACTAGACATTGAGAATATGCCTGTATTTTTAGGATTCTTCAGAAAAATAGAATACACAAAACATGTACATGTGTAGAAAGAAGGGAGGTTATTATATTTACTCACATAATCATGGGAGGAATAGTCACCAAATGTTTGCCTACAGGATGGCAACACTGGGAAACTGGTAACAGCTCAGTCCAAGAAGCTGGAAGCTTCACAATATGAGGAAGCAAATGAAGCAGCTGTGGTCCAGGACAGAGGACTTAAATGATCCTGGTAGATGAAAAAACAAATAACCTGATCCACAAGTGGGCTAAGGACCTGAACAGATGCTTCTCAGGAGAGGATACACAATCAATAATAATATGAAAAAATGCTCATCATCTGTAGGAATCAGAGAAATGCAAATCAAAACTACTTTAAGATATCACTTCACATCAGTGAGAATTGGAGCTATTATGAAGACAAACAATAATAAATGTTGACAAGGACGTGGGGAAAAGGTACACCCATACACTGCTGGTGCGACTGCAAATTCATGTATCCAATTTGGAAAGTAGTATGGAGATTCCTTGGAAATATGGGAATGGAATCTCCATTTGACCCACCTATCCCTCTCCTCAGTCTAAGCACAAAGCTTTAAAAACATCATACTACAAGGACACAGCAACATAAAAGTTTATGGCACCACAATTCACAATAGCTAAACTATGGAGCCAACATAGGTGCCCTTCAGTGGATGAATAGATAAAAAAAAAATGTGGCATATGTACACAATGGAATTTTACCCAGCAATAAAAGAATAAAATCGTGGCATTTGCATGTAAATGGATGGAGTTGGAGAAGATAATGATTAGTGAAGTTACCAATGCCCCCCCCCCCGTAAAAACAAATGTCGAATATTTCCCTGACTTAAGGTGGCTGACTCATACTGGAGTATGCAGGGGGAGCATAGGATGGGGATTAGCAAGGATGGTAGAATGTAATGGACAACATCATCCAAAGTACATGTATGAAGACTTGAATTGGGTGTCAACATAACGTTACATAAAAAACATGAAAAAACAGTGGTATATATGTGTATTAAGTATCATAATGCAAAAGAAAAAAAAGAATAGCATTAACTTACATTTGGTAGAGAAAAATGAAATGAGGGGAAGACAGGGGATGTGGGGATAAAAAAGAGAATGAAACAGACATTATTGCTTTATGCATGTATGTGACTGTATGACCCATGTGATTCTACAATATGTATACTCAGAAAAATGAGAAATTATATCCCATCTATGTTTGATATATCAAAGTATATAAATGATTTCTACTGTCATGGATGAATAATTAAAACAAATAAAAAAAAATTAAAAAGAACCAGGTAGAGCCAATGGTGCAAGTCCCCAAAGGAGACTTCAAGAAGCTTGGAGCATAAGCAAGTGACTACTTCTCTTGATTTTTTTCAAATCAAACCTATTGAACACCAATATATATGTTCATTACTGGCATTCCCGGTGCTTTCTGACTAAGCCTTCTGGAAGCACACTTACAGACACCTGCAGAGATCTTCCTTACCAATTCTCTGGGTATCTCAATCCACTCAAATGGACAGCTGCCATTAACCACTTCAACAATTGAAGGAAATAAAATCCATCTTTAGAAATATCTACCCTCCCAAGTTAACCACCATACTATCCACAACCTAAATTTACAAAGAGTAACTCAGGAAGAAGAACCTATGGTTTATTACAGATAATAGTGAAAGAGAGATTTATCATTGTGTTTACACACAAATGTATCAACATACATATATAACCTTTTCAATTTTTCTATCATTATTTTGAGACAAGGCCTTTTAAGGTTCAGTGGGTGTCACCAAGATTCGAGGCTGTCTTCAAGATAGTGATTCTCCTCCCTCAGCCTATCAAGTCCCTAGCATGACAAAAAAATGTGCCTCCACACCTCAATATTACTCAACTTTAAAATAAGGATGATGTATATGGCAGTGTTGCCAAAATGTGAAGGCCAGCCTTAGTAGTTTGATAACATTCTGTGTTAAACTGAAAAAGAAAATGATGGTGGATCTCTGTCACTGGGAAGGCAACCCTGGGCTGAAACCCCAGAAACAAAAGAATATTCTCCAATAACACAGACAAGCTGGAGGAATTTAGGCTAAGTGAGATGATTCAGATGCAGAAATACATTGTATACTCTATGTTCAGAGCCTGGAAAGAAATAGAATGGATGTGTAGGGAGAGCCAGGCTGTTATCAGGAGCATCATCAATAAAATCACAACATATACTGGAAATTCCAAAATACAGAAGGTTTCTGTTCTTAGTGCAGAATTTGATAATTATGAGAGATGATGGTTTTTATCATCACATAGCAATTGCACATACTAATGGGATTCAGTGTGATGTTTATATATATGCAGATACATGTATTCATGATATCCAAACACCCTCTTCTGCCCTTGATGCCCCCACAAACTCCTCAGCCATACTAATCACTATTGTACTTGTACATGATATTATACTAGTTAACATATGAGATGTGACACTATTGTGTATTTCTTCATATATTTTGCTGACCATTAGAGGAGTTTGTATTGATGGCTAAGTAATACACCATGGTGAATATATAATATACTCTCTGGTGGATATGTTCAATTGCTTACCTACACCACTGGCTTTTCTCTATATCTGTATTGTTAAACATACCGTTATTCAACTTGAATTTATGTAACAACAGAAAGCAACAACTACAAAAGAATGAAGAAACTAGGAGTGGGGGCACATCCCTGCAATCCCAATGACTTGGGAGGCTGAGGCAGGAAATTCACAGGTTCAAAGACAGACTCAGTAAATTAATAGGGACCTATAAAACTCAGTGAGACCCTGTTTCTAAAAAAAAAAAAAAAACATGACTGGGGAAGTGGCTTTGTGGTTGTGTGATACTGGGACCAATCCCTATTATAACCCTCCCCCCAAAAAAAAAGAATGAAGAAACCAGAAAACTATGTCCTAACCTGATTTTATCAAGTAAAAAGAAGCCAAGGCATAAGAAAAATCATATTCTTTAAGTTTGTTAAAATAAAGTTAATAAGATATCTCTTTGAATATTTCACAAAGTGCAATATTTTGAGAGCATTCAGTAGGTTATATTACATGAAAAACTGCTCTTGTGCAAAAAATGAAATAAAACATTAGCAAGGTGTAGTGGTGCATGACTGTAATCCCAGCGTCTCTGGAGGCTATACAAAGCCAGCCTCAGAAACTTAGGAAAGTACTAAGCAATTCAGTGAAACCCTGTCTCTAACGAAATTATAAAAAAGATCAGGAATGTTGCTGAGAGGTTGAGTGCCCCTGGGCTCAATACACAGCATTAAAAACAAAAACAAAATTAAAAAAGAAATAAGACATTAGGCTGGTGAACATTTATATTTTCAGTGTTCCAAATATTTGTCCCAATACTCCCAAGTTCACTTCATCCATTAATTTATAATTGAAATCTCTAGTTATTTGTTTGTGAGAGAAAAGAGACAGAGATGTTCCCGAACTCTGCAGTTCCTTTGCTAGTTTCTGCCATAAGCTAGCGAAATATCTGCCCATTGTGATCCTCAAGGTACTGTGGCTCAGTCTTTTCTCTACATGCAAGGATGCACCATGAGGAGTGGATGTTGACTTTACTGCTAAAGTGAGGAAGAGGTAAAAGGGAAGTAATGTGTGTGGGCATGTGGGTGGGGTGTGATAATGATGACTTCTGACCAAGTCCTACCCATGATCATCTTTTTAAAATGTTACCCAGTAAATGGTTTATTTTCTTATATATCTTCTGTGATCCTACAGTTAAATGTGAGGGACCCTATTCTCCATTCCCAGGTAGCTTAGCATTGTATTTGAAATACCTAATCCCCCTTCCTCAGAGCCTTGACCTTATATCTCTTGCTTATATTTTTAATATCTGGGAAATCCTCAAATACTAAGTTGCAGGTGAAGGATAAGGATAGATATATTCTCTCATTGTGGCCTCTACCTTCTATTCACAAAATGGGGACATTATTCACGTTTGCAAACCTAGTTATTATCCTGAGCCAACCTGTAATATGAAAGTCAAGAATTTGATCCTTGGGGTTGGGGCTCAGGGTGAGATCACCTGCCTAGCACATGTGAGGCACTGGGTTCAATCCTCAGCACCACATAAAAATAAGTATATTAAATAAAGGTACTCTGTCCACTACAACTAAAGAAAACAAAAAAGACTAATCCCTACCAGGGTTGTGATGGCACATGCATGTAACCCCAGCTCCCCTGGAAGCCAAGCCTTGAGGGTCACAACTTTGAGTCTAGCCTCACTAACTTGGGAAGACCATATCTCAAAGAAAAATAAAAATGGGATGATGATAGAGCTCACTGGTAGACCATACCTAAGTCCTGTCCTCAGGATCACAGGGGAAACTTTTAATTCCTATCTTTTTTCTATGAGTTAAGGTCACCACAAAAAAGAAGGTGGCTTAGGGATAATGTTATATTTTCTAAAAACAAGCCATGTTAAATGTTCAAGTGTTCACATTTCTTGAAAAATTCCCAAGTATTTTGCTTTTGATATTATGGTCATTAGAACTGTCTTTAATTATATGATTGCTACTTATTTTCTTATGCACATAAATAACTGATCATATTAAATTTTATTACTGTTCTGAGCTCATCTGTTGCTTCTAACAGTAATTAGTGAGCTCCTACATTAAAAATATCCACTTTAAATCCACTTCTACCTCATACCTCATTTTAGAAAACCACAAAAGTTATACAGCAAGAAACAGAAGTAAGTTGCAATACCCCTTTGACAAAGGCAAAGATACTGGTGAGAATCTCAGAAAAACTCTATTCTCTAAAAGTCAGAAACCAAGAGAACAATACCATAATCTCCCCCCAACACATGATTTTATTCTTTTATTGCTGAATAAAATTCCATTGTGTATAAATAATTCATATTTTTTATCCATTCATCCACTGAAGGCCCTCAAGGTTGGCACCACAGGATATCTGGGTAAAATCATGGTTCCATTCTCAAACTTCCAAGGAATCTCCATACTGCTTTCCATATTGGCTGCACCAAGTTCCAGTCCCACCAGCAGTTTATGAGTGTACCATTTTCCCCACATCCTCGCCAACACTTGTTGTTGTTTTTCTTCATAACAGCTGCCATTATAAAATTTTTATTATAGTAAAATTCACAAACACACACACGCAGACACACTCACACACTTGGGTTTCGCTTTGCTGTCTCTGGATAAGACCATGTGGAGTAGGAACCTAGAAATATGATGTCTTCCTACTGCCAGTTAAGAGTAGGAATTGGTCCATGGGTAGAATTGTGGAGTCACCCACAGCATCTTTCATAAACTTGAGGAGCAAAGCGGGTGTGAGTCCTAGAGATGTCAGAGAAGCCTCACTGTTTTCCTCCCCCCATCTTGATAGTGATTTCTGGGCCAATAAACTTTGCTCTACTTTGATTACATTTTATGTACTATCTAAAATCCTCTCTTGCAAGAACACAAGAGCCAAGAAACACAACATAACCTCCATATCCCTGGAATCACAACCAGCTACAGTGTAAGATCTTTTATTGCTTTACTTATTTACTCACTTAATTTGATATATTTATTAATACAGGTGGACACCAGCAACTGCTCTAGGTCCTGTTGGAAGGTAACAGTCACACACCTACACACAGCATCCCAAGGGGAGACTGTTGAAATAGGAACACTGACCCTTCATTGTTCATGAAGACTCACCCAATATCAAAACTTTGAATATTTTATTTTGAGGCAGGGTGTTGCTAAGAGGCCAACTGTGGCCTCAGACTGGAGATCCTCCTGAAGCAGCCTCATAAATGCCTGGCCTTACAGACATGTGCTACCAAACCCTGTCCTTTGCTTATTAAACAAATGCATAGCTGCTGGTTACCTCCCCCCAGTGATGTATGAGATATCAGACCCCAAACAATTAAAAAACCCACACAATTCCAAAGCTCAAGTCTGACTCTGGCTGTGAGAGGTTATGTGATGGGAAGGGACTCCAGGGAGAGAGAGAGAGACATCAGCTCAGAAAAAGTAGGTTCCTTGGTTTTTATGGCAGAAAAGAACTTCATTTGTCAGGCGCATGGATACACCTATTTAGAAAAGCAGATACACATTCAGGAAAGAACGTGAGGGGCCGGGGATTCAGTGAGGTCAGTAGTGTTCTTGCCCTGCATGCACAAGGTCCCAGGTTCAATCTCCAGCACCACGAGAAGTAAGAAAGGAAAAAATGTGAGAAAGCCCTAAAGAGAGAGACAGCAAATACGTGGTCTGAGGTGTTGCTATTTGGAGAGGGACATTTAAGTGGGGCTGGACTAGAGATGGGGCCAGATCAGACTTCTACAATTTCTCACCCATTTTTCTAAGCTTGCTCACATCATGCTAGTATTTGGGGGTACAGGATGCTTGTGTAGGAGAAATGCTGCATTGCAGGGAGTTGCTTTTTTATAAATCTGATCTTTATTTTTAAAAATAGTTTTCAGTTGGACAGGATACCTTTATTTTATATATTTCTATTTAATGTGGTGCTGAGTATCAAACCCAGTGCCTCACAGGTGCTCTGTCACTGAGCCCCAACCCCAGTCCCTTGTTTTTAATTTCAAATATTTTGTGGGCATTCCTGTATTCTGGTGATTTATCAATCTTTTCCTTTGAGGTTCAGAATAACTTTCTTTTTGGTATCTCAACATTTCTGTCCCAACCAGACATGTTCCACAGTTCTTTATGGACCTCAAGTGTTGCTAGAGGAATGATTAAATGGTCATTTAGTTATCAAAGGAATTAGGGCAGTGTTTTCAGGATAGAAGTTTTAAGAAAATGCTCATTATTAGATTTCTATTTTTACTTATGTATTTAGCCATGGACTCATATGGATTTGCAGTGATCCACAAACCAGTAGATTTTAGAAACTTTTCATGTTGACAACTCTTTTTAAATGGTTTCATTCGGATTGAGGCACATTTGACTGAGGGTAAACATTAAGATTCTTTTAGGGTGCTTATGAATTCTCCTGGCTAGAATATTGCAGAGGGTTTTGCTTGTGTTCTCATCACTTTGTTTACCTCATTGGTGTGGAAGAACCTCCCAGATGCAAGGAAAGCACCCATAGGCAACCTCCTGCAGCTGGCTACCCACAGACCCCCACACCCACTGATCCAATTCTCCGTCCCCCATTAATTGGGTGCTGGGTGCTGTTGGATTGTTAATTATTGGGTAAAACCCAGTGTTTTGCCCCCAAGTAACCGAAGGTCTAGCTTGTTGGTTATTGGAACCACTGGGTTGGTTATTCACTTTTCCTTGCCTCTCAAGACAAATCTGAGCTCCATCCAGGGACCTAAATTTAGTGGATCTGGCAGTTTAGGAAAATTTCACATTTTGGTGAAGAAAAGTAACAGCAATAATAATTAATCATTTCCCCCATGGGGGAAGAAGGGGTTCGGGCCCCAGGGGGTCCCTGGCTCTTTCCCTCTTCTCACTTGCATAATCTTCTCCTCATCCTGGGCAAGACAACTGTTTACTGCTCATTCCTGGAATCCTGGGCACGTGGCTTGACCTTCTCAGTTTTCCTTCAAGAGAAATGTTCCCATTTCATAAATGCAGCAAAACTTGTCCCCCAAATAACTAGGCTGCTGTTACTGAGAAGCAAAAGTAAAAAATACTGAAAACGAGGGCTGGGGCTGAGGCTTGGCTGTAGAGTGCTTGCCTAGCACATGGGAGACCCTGGGTTCCATCCTCAGCACCACAGGAAAAAAAAAATGGATAGAATATAGGAATTGGGTCCGACTGGAATAGAAAAAAAAAATATTTTAAAAAATAAATACTGAAAAGGCAACATATCTAGCAATCAGGGAAATGCAAATTAAAACTGCACTGAGCTTCTCTTTCACTGCAGTTACAATAGCAATTATCAAGAATACAGTAACAATAAATCAGTGTGTATGTTGGGGACAGGAAATGATCACACCTTTTTGGAGGCACTGCACATTGGTGCAATCCCTCTGGAAAGAAGGATGGAGAATCCTCAAGAAACTAGGACTGGAACCACTATTTGACTCAGTTATCCCACTCCTCAGAATATATCCAGAGGACTTAAAATCAGCATAATACAGGGATGCAGCCACATCAATGTTCATGATAGGACAACTCACAATAGCTAAGCTACAGAACCAGCCTAAATGTCCATGAACAGATGAATAGATAAAGAAATTATGGTATGTATACATGGTGGAATATTACTAAGCTTTATAAAAGGATGACTTCATAACACTGGCCAGTAAATAAATGGAACTGGAGATTATCATGCTAAAGTAAAATAAGGCAATACCCCCAAACCAAAAGTCACATGTTTTCCCTGATATGTGTTATCTACATCACAAGGAAGGTGGGGGGCACAAAGAGAAGTTCAGTAAATTAGACAAAGGGGCACAACAGGAAGGGAAGGAAGATAAGAACAGGAAAGACAGTAGCATGAGTCGAACATAATCTTCCTATTTCAATATATGAAAATACCTAAGTGAATCGGTCCATCATGCCACCCACACGAATGGGGTCCTAAGGAGAATAAGGTATATTTTATGTTTGGATAATTTTACCAAAATGGACTCTATGGTCATGTATAATAAAAAAGAATGAATGAAACAGGAAAAGAGAAAAAGTACTTAAAAGGATCATGGGTCCAACTTGATAGAATCATAGCTGGATAAGGAAATGTCTTTAGGTATATTCCAGAATTTTCTAAACCACTCCCCCATTGGATGCTGCCAAAGGTGTTGGAGCCTGTGGGAAGGTGGAATTCAGGGCACTGAAAGGAGAAGATAGGACCCCCCCCATTCATCTGCAAGTGCAGGGGTTCTAGGGGGCAGGTAATCTCCAGGCCTCTACAGTTAACAAAGGCAGAGAGGAGCAGGGTGCATTGGAGTCTATGGAGTTATTTACCAAATTAGGAAAACCTGGAATTGGCTTTCCTGGACTCCCAATCAAATGCAAATTGTTATTCCTTAAAGAGAGAGACCCTTGAGCCCCTCTTAATGAGAAGTATTCTATGTATTATGTGACTTTTTGCACCACTGAATTGGGGGGACAAGACCAGAGCTCTCTTTGGAAACACATTGACTTTGTTTGCATCAAGACAAGCAGGTAGCGTCTGTCTTTTGTTGTTGTTGTTGTTGTTTCTTTTTTCTTGTCAAGTGCAGAGTATTCAGCTGATACTAAGGATGCACACCTGGGCAGGGGGTCTTTGGTTTTAGGAGGAGGCAGGATCCCATTGCCTGGGATCCAGGGGACTGTCAGGAACCAGGGTGTCCTTGATCTGTACAAGGCTGTTATCCTGTGGCCAACGCAGCCTCAGCAAAAGCAAGGTGTTAAGCAACTCAGTGAGACCCTGTCTCTAAGTAAAATTCAAACTAGGGCTGGGGAAGGGGCTCAGAGGGCGAGGCCTCTGAATTCAACCCCCAGTGCGCCAGAGAGCAAGGGAGCCCTGGAGCAGCTGCGGATTACTCAGTTCTGCACTCTCGGGGTCTCTTCTGTGCTGATCCCCTTACTCTGCCTCCAGCCTCAATGTGGGCTCCAATCGATTCAACATCAGCTCTCAGGCTGCCAACTGGGTGGTAAACTCCTCCAGGGTGCCTGCCAGATCCCCGTGAGCCTCCACCAGCGCTGGCCCTGAGGCATTGGGCAGTTCCTATGGGGCAAAAGGCCAGTTCTGCTTGGAGAATTTTGCACAGATAAACAGAGGACAAGTCAGCCTTTCGAAGATGCTTTGGGCGGTCTTATTATAGGAAGAGATCCAGGTGATGAAACTTTCAAGAATTGAATTCAATTTCCTAACATCAAACCCAACAGAAATTAGAGTTCTGGTCACCCTAACCCTAACGGAATGCTGAGACCTCAAAAGGAAAAGAAAAACGAAAAAAGTTGCACCCAAACTCTGCCATTCTTGTTTCCTCCTTGTCTGGAGTGGATATCATCCCCCTGTCACTCAAAAAGAAAGCTCTCTGGGCTCGGACTCCGGAGAGCGGAGACTGACTGATTACTTGTCCAATCAGAAGCCCCGGTGCTGAGCGCCGTCCAATCCTGAGCGTAGACAGCATCTGGGGGCGGGCCTTCGCGCTCGGAATGGGATTTATTTCTCCTTGGGGTCCTCCTTTCCACTCAGATTCCTGCAGTTGGACTCTAGGCTTTGCTCTTGCCCAGGATCCCGGGTGGCCCTGCCATGCAGAATACGAAGCTCCCCAGGGCAGGTTTGGCTGCTGGGCACCAGGAGATGGTGAGTGTGCAGTGGCACCTGGTGCCTGGACAGGGAGACTCATGAGGGAGGCGGGGCAGGGAGTCCATCTGGCGGGACCAGCTGTGGGGGGAACCCGAGTTGGCCAACCCTGACTCCTGGGGCTCTCTGAAACCACAGGCCTGAGCCCATTGGGGACAGTGCCCCTCTGTCCCCCTTGCCAGCCGGGTGGAGAGCGTGACAGTGGCGGAGACTCCTGGCAGCCTCCCCATCCCCTTGGGGCAGCCTCAGCCCCTGCTCAAGTCCTATCTCTCTGGCAGGTGAGGGAGGCAGCCTGGCATCTTCCTGGGCTGTGGTGATTGACAGGTGGCAGCACTAGAAGAATCCAATTCCAAGCCAGGCAATGGCACACATCTGTCATTCCCAGCTGCTGGGGGTCCGGGCTGATGCAGGAGGATTGGGAGGTCAAGGCCAGCCTCCTCAAGTGGGTGAGGCACTTAGAGACTCAGGGAGACCCTGCCTCGAAATCAAATGCAAAATAGGGCTGAGGATGGGGCTCAGTGGTGGAGTGCCCCTGAGTTCAATGCCCAGCCACTCCCTCCCCCCCAAAAAATCAAATTTCCAAACACCATTTTCTTGCAGGAGGGAAGCTGCAGTGAACAGGGACCTTGCCTATTCCTAAACTAGTTTTGTGGAGTTCATTGTTTTTGTTGTTGTTGTTGTTATAGTTGTTGTTGTTGTCTTGATAGTTAACAGAACGGTGCTTTCCCATTGAGCTCTCTCCCTAGTAGTTTTTAGTTTTTATTCTGCTCGCTGGTCTAGCTAAGTTGCTGACATTGGCCTGGTTAGGGTTTGATTGATAATGACTTTTCCGTTGCAATTAAGTGTATGATTTTTACAACCACGTGGTTTCGTGGGTGGACTCTGTTGAAGTCGTGATTCCTTGATGACAATTGTAACAGAACAGCTTCACAATGCACGTGTTAGGTAATAACTTCTTCTTCTTATTATTTTTTTCTCTTATAATTTTTTGCTCTTATAATTCAAAAGTTTCTTGGTTAAGTTTACATATATTTAACTTTGTGGATGAATTTTAGCATTGGGGGCTTTCATTAAGAGAAAAGCATGCTGGATTGTTTATTAGTGCATCAGAGTTATACATAATACCACATGCATATGGCACCCGTGTAAAACTTACCCTTGGTATTTTACACTATTTTTAATCTGAATATCCCATGACTATTAATGTATTATCCTGGTCCTATGAACTGATTTCAGCAACTCCCTCTGGTGGGGCTATCGTGTCTTTAATGGCAAAACACTTTCCACAAATAATTAAGAAGCACTTAAATTCTTTGAGTTTATTAGAATCTTTTATTTCCTATCTTCATTGATACTGTTTAATTTTCTCTCTGATAGGCGTTTATTTCACATTTCTCAGGTTTTAAAGATGTTGGATTCTTTTTATTCTCATTATTGAACACATGGGTATCTCCTGTGCAAATTGGCAGCTCAAGTCTCCTCCCTGAATTTCTTCTGTGGTGGATTTCAGAGTCTTGGGACAGTTAGAACCACAACTCCGTGGGCTCTTTCCTACCCAAGGGGTCAGGGATCTGCAATTTTTGTTCAATGTGACTTTGTGGTACAGTCCCTCCTTTCTTAAGACGTTGATTGCTTTGTGATGAAGGGACATTTAGATACCTGCTATTTGAAGGGGTTGTTCATGGCTCTAGCCTGCGTTTCTCTAGTAGTCTCTGTTCTCCTTTCTTAGAAGAGTTTTGGTTAAAGGTGAGGCAATTGGTTTCTTTCATCTGTCATTTCTCCTTGTTCTCTTTAATGGAGTCATTTGAGGAATAGAATTTTTGTTTTCATATATACAATTTATAAATTTAAAATTATTTTTCTGTAACTTTGAAAAGGACATTTTTTCATTAGTTTTTTACTTTTGTGAAACAGGGGATTGGAACCAGGGTGCCCTATTACTGAACACTATCCTGAGTCCTTTTAAAATTTTTATTTAAAAAATTTAATTTTTTCTTAATTTTTAAAAATCACTACTGCCTATTTATTTTTAAATTTAGGCAGGGTTTCACTCAGTTACTAGGGTAAGCTTCACAATTGTGATCCCCCTGCCTCAGCCTCCAGACCACTGGATATATCAGGTATGTAACACCAAATGCATCCTATCTCAGTTAGTTTCTTTCTTTCTTTCTTTCTTTCTTTCCTTCTTTCTTTCTTTCTTTTTTCCTCTTTCTTTCTTTTTTCTAGATGTTTTTTAGATCATGATTTTTAGTGGTTTTTATTATTTTTTAAATACATGACAACAGTGGAATGCATTACAATCCTTATTTCATATAGAGCACAATTTTTCATATTTCAAATTTTCATGAACTTTGTAGAAAGATGTCCATCACATTCCATCATCCTTGCTAATCCCCTGTGCCTTCCCTTTCCCTTCCACCCCTCTGCTCTATTTAGAATTCATCTATTCCTCCCATGCTCCCCCTCCCTAACCCACTATGATTCAGCCTCCTTATATCAGAGAAAACGTTCATCATTTTTTTTTGGGGGGGATTGGCTGACTTCACTTAGCATTATCTTCTCCAACTCCATCCATTTACATGCAAGTGCCATGATTTTGTTCTTTTTTAATGATCAGTAATAATCCATTGTGTATATAAGCCACATTTTATTTTATCCAGTCATCCACTGAAGGGCATCTAAGTTGACTCCATAGTTTAGCTATTGTGAATTGTGCTGCTATAAACATTGACCTGGCTGTGTCTCTGTAGTATGCTGTTTTTGTTTCTTGGTATAGTCTGAGAAGAGAAATAGTTGGGTCAAATGGTGCTTCCATTCCCAGATTTCCAAGGAATCTCCATACTGATTTCCAAATTGGCTGCACCAATTTGCAGTCCCACCAGCAGTGTATGAATGTACCTTTCCCTCACATCCTCACCAACATTTATTGTTGTTTGTCTTCATAATATCTGCCCTTCTGACTGGAGTGAGATGGTATCTTAGAGTGGTTTTAATTTGAATTTCTCTGATTGCTAGAGATGATGAACATTTTTTTATATAATTGTTGATTGATTGTATATCCTCTTCTCAGAAGTGTTTTTTCAGGTTCTTGGTGCATTTATTGATTGGATTTTTTTGGTGTTAAGACATTTGAGTTCTTTATATACCCTAGATATTAGTGCTCTATCTGATGTATGAGGGGTAAAAAATTGCTCTCAGAATGTAGGCTCTCTATTGTTTTTTTTTTATATAAAAATCTTTAGTTTCAATCCATCCCATGTGTTGATTATTGGTTTTAATTCCTGTGCTATAGGAGTGTTATTAAAGAAGCTGTAGCCTAATCCCACATGATGGAGATAAGGCCTACTTTATCTTCTATTTGCAGAGTCTCTGGTTTAATTCCTAGATCCTTGATCCATTTTGAGTTAACTTTTATGCATGGTGAGAGAGAGGGATTCAATTTTATTTTGCTGCATATGGATTTCCAGTTTTCCCAGCACCATTTGTTGAAGACGCTATCTTTTTCCAGTGCATATTTTTAGCACCTTTGTCTAATATAAGATAATTGTGGTTTTGTGGGTTGGTCTCTGTGTCCTCTATTCTGGGCTATTGGTCTACCAGCCTGTTTTGATGCCAGAACCATGCTGTTTTTGTTACTGTGGCTCTGTAGTATAGTTTAAGTTCTGGTATAGCAATGCCACCTGCCTCTCTTTTCCTGCTAAGGGTTGCTTTAGCTATTCTGGGTCTCTTATTTTTCCAGATACATTTCATGATTGCTTTTCTATTTCTTTGAGGAATTCCATTGGGATTTTGATCAGAATTGCATTAAATCTGTAGAGCGCTTTTGGTTGTAGGGCCATTTTGATAATATTAATTCTGCCTATTCAAGATAAAGTTAAATCTTTCCATCTTCTAAGGTCTTTGATTTCTCTTTAGTGTTTCATAGTTTTCATTGTATAGATCCTTCACCTCTTGATAATTCCCAAGTATCTTTTTTTATTGAGGATATTGTGAATGGGGTAGTTTTTCTCATTTCTCTCTCAGAGGATTTGTCACTGATATACAGAAATGCCTTTGATTTACTGGTGTTGATTTTATATCCTACTACTTTGCTGAATTCTAGTTCTAGAAGATTTCTAGTGTAGTTTTTTGAGTCTTCTAGGTACAGAATCATATCATCAGCAAATACTGCTATGTTAGGTTCATCTTTTCGTATACTTATTCTTTAATTTCTTTCATCTGTCTAATTGCTCTGGCCAGTGTTTCAAGAACTATATTGAATAGAAGTGTGAGAGAGGGCATCTCTGTCTTGTTTCCAATTATAGAGGGAATGCCTTCAGTTTTTCTCCATTTAGAATGATGTTGGCATGAGACTTGGCATAGACAGCCTTTAAAATATTGAGGGAAGTCCCTGTTATCCGTTGTTTTTCTAGTGTTTTGAACATGAAGGGTTGCTGTATTTTGTCAAATGCTTTTTATGCATTTGTTGAGATGATCATAAGGTTCTTATCTTTAAATCTACTGATGTGATGAATTACATTTATTGATATCTGTATGTTGAACCAACGTTGCATCCCTGGGATGAATCCCACTTCATCATGATGAACCATCTTTTTGATATGTTTTTGTATTTGATTTGCCAGAATTTTACTCAGAATTTTTGCTTCTGCTTTTCAGAGGTATTGGTCTGAAGTGCGCTTTCTATTCTGTGTTTGTCTGATTTTAGAATGAAGGAGATATTGGTCTTATAGAGTGAGTTTGGAATTGCTCCCTCTTTTTATATTTCATAGAATAATTTGAGGAGTGTTGGTGTTAGTTCTTCTTTGAAGGTCTTGTATCCATTGAGTACTGGGCTTTATTTATTAATTTTTTGGTTGGTAGGCTTTAGATGGTGTCTTCTATTTCATTGCTTGAAAATGATCTGTTTAACTTACTCAGTTCACGTAAGTCACATGATTCTAGACATTTGTTGATGACTTCAATATTTTCTGTTTTATTGCAGTACAAATTTTCAAAATAATTTATAATTATCTTCTGTATTTCTCTAATGTTCATGGTGATATTTCCTTTGTCATCATGGATTATAATAATTGGAATATTTCTCTCCTTCTCTACAGTACCATGGATAATGTTTTATCAAATGTATTTGTTTTTCAAAGAGCCAACTTTTCATTTTGAAAATTAAAAAAAATTAAAATATATGGCAGCACAATATATTACAATTCTTATTACACATGTACAGCACAATTTTTCATATCTCTGTATATAAAGTAGGTTGACATCAATTCATGTGTTCATACATGTACTTTGGATAATCATGTCTATTTTATTCCACCATCCTTGCTAATCCCTTTTCCCTCCCTATTCCTCCCACAACTCTGCCCAAAATAGAATTCATGTATTCCTCCCATGCTCTCCCTCCCTACCCCACTATGAGTCAGCCTCCTTATAGCAGAGAAAACATTCAGCATTTGTTATTTGGGTTTGGCTAACTTAGCATTATGCCATCCATTTACTTGCAAATGCCATGATTTTATTTGCTTTTATTGCTGAGTAATATTCCATTGTGTACAAATGCCATGTTTTCCTTATCCATTCATCCACTGAAGGCCATCTATGTTGGATCCACAGCTTAACTCTTGTGAATTGTGCTGCTAAAAACATTGTGACTGTGTCCCTGTAGTATGCTGTTTTTAAGTTCTTTAGGTATAGACCAGGGAGTGAGACAGCTGGGTCAAATGGTGGTACCATTACCAGTCAGTTTGTCAATTTTTATTTGCTTCTTTTGTTCCAATTTCATTGATCTCAGCTCTGACTTTTATTATTTTCTGTCCTTTACTGCTGTTGGTGTTGATTAATTGTTTTTCCTAGGGCTTTGAGATGTAATTTTAGGTCATTTATTTGACTTTCCCTTTTTTTAAGGAATGAACTCCATGCAATGAACTTTCCTCTTAGTAATGCCTTCATAGTGTCCCAGAGATTTTGATATGTTGTATCTGTGTCCTCATTCACCTCTAAGAATTTTTAAATCTCCTCTTTGATGTTTTCTGCAACCCATTGTTCCTTCAGCAGCATATTATTTAGTCTCCAGGTATAGGATTAACTTCTATTTTTATCATTGATTTCTAATTTCATTCCATTATGATCTGATAGAATGTAGGGTAGTATCTTTACTTTTTTGTATTGCTTACAGTTCCTTTTTGGCATGACATATGTTCTATTTTAGAGAAGGATCCATTTGATGCTGAGAAGAAAGTTTCTTTGCCTGTTGAAGGATGATATATTCTATGTATGTCAGTTAAATCTAAGTTGTTGATTTTATTATTGAGTTCCATAGTTTCTGATGGATATTGTTTGGAAGATCAATCCAGTGGTAAAAGATGTGTGTTAAAGTCACCCAGAATTATTTTCTTGTGGTCTACTTGGCCCTTAAACTTGAGAAGAGTCTGTTTGAACATAGATGCTCCATTGTTTTGGGGGTGTGTATAATTATAATTGTTCTGTCTTGTTGGTATATGGTTCCTTTAAGAAGTATGTAGTGTCCTTCTTTATCCCTTTTGATTAACTTTCACTTGAAGTCCACATTATTTGATATAAGAATGGAAACCCCTGCTTGCCTCCACATTCCATGTGAGTCGTATGTGTTTTAATATTTATTTTTTGTATATGAACACAATACCTTTATTATTTAGTTTAATGTGGCACTGAGGATCAAATACAGGCCCTCTCATGTGCTAGGCTAGTGCTCTACCACTGAGCCCCAGCCCCAGCCCCAGCCTGAGCGATATATTTTTTTCCAACCTGTCACCTTTAGTCTCTGAGTGTCTTTTCCTATGAGATGAGTCTCTTGGAGGCAGCATATTGTTGGTCTTTTTTTAATCCAATCTGCCTGTCTTTTGATTGCTGAGTTGGAACTAAACTTTCAGAGTTATTATTGAGACAACATTTGTGTTCCCAGTTATTTTTGTTTATTTTTGGTATTTAACTAAGTCAGTTTCTCTTTGATAGATTTTTCCTTTACAGTGATACTACCCTTTTCTGATTTCTTTATTGTTGTTCATTTCCTCCTCATCGAATATTTTGCCCAAAACTGTAGTGCAGGTTTCTGGTTGTAAATTCTTTTAAATTTGTGTATGATGGAAGGTTTTTATTTTGTCATAAAATAACATCTGAATTGAAATCTAATTGCTAATCAAAATTTAGTTTTGCTGGGTATGATTCTTGGTTGGCATCCATTTCTTTCAGAGCTTGGTTTATATTGTTGCAGGATCTTGTAGATTTCAGGGTCTCAGTTCAGAAATCAGAGATCCTGATTGGTTTTACTCATATGTAATTTGATTCCTTTCTCTTGTGGCTTTTGAAATGCTCTGCTTCTGTATGCTAGGTGTTTTCATTATGATTTGTGTTGGTGTAGACCTGTAGTGATCTTGTTCATTTGGTGTCCTATATGATCCTTGTATTTGATTTTCCAATTCACTCTACATGTTTGGAAATTTTTCTGATATTATTTCATTGAATAGATTGTCCATTTCTGTAGTTTATACCTCTATGCCTTCATCTATCCCAATAGTTGTTAAATTTGGTCTTTTCATAGTATCTCACAATTCTTGAATCTTCTGCTCATGGTTTCTTACCATCTTCACTGGGGTCAACTTTATTTTTTCAAGATTATATATTTTACCTTCAATGTCAGAGGTTCTGTCTTCCAAGTGATCTATTCTGTTGAAGATGCTTCCTATTGAGTTCTTAATTTAGTTTACTGCTTCTTTCATTTCAAGAATCTCTGTTTTGTGGTGTTTTTTTTTTTCAAAATCTCTATCTCCTTATTGACGGAATCTTTTTCTTTCTGTATTTGCTTATGTAGCTCTTTATCAAAATGATCCTTTGCTGCCTGTATTTTCTCTCATATCATCCTTTAATTCACAGAAAATTATGTACTTTCTCCCATTTATCCTGCTATTCTGACCATGGATTCTAATAATGTTCCATCTTTGTTCAGGGTACATTCTTTCTTGGTTTCTCATGTTGTTCATGCATCTTCCCTTCCAGCTCTGTGTTTTTAAGATATATAGCCATGTAGGCTTATCGTTTCCCCAATGGGTTTCAATGCCTTTCTTTTTAAAAAAAATATGTTTTTTAAATACATGACAACAGTGGAATGCATTACAATTCTTATTACACACATAGAGCTCAATTTTTTGTATCTCTGTACAGAAAGTGTATTCATGCTAATTTATACCATTATATATGTACTCATTTATTTCTGCAATACAACTCTTTTTTTTAATTATTAGTCGTTCAAAACATTACATAGTTCTTAATACATCATATTACACGGTTTGATTCAAGTGGGTTATGAACTCCCACTTTTACCCCGTATACAGATTGCTGTATCACATCAGTTACCCTTCCATTGATTGACATATTGCCTTTCTAGTGTATGATGTATTCTGCTGTCTGTCCTATTCTCTACTATCCCCCCTCCCCTCCCCTCCCCTCCCCTTTTCTCTCTCTACCCCTTCTACTGTAAATCATTTCTTCCATTTGTATTATCTTGTCTTACCCCTCCTTTCCTCTTATATGTCATTTTTTTAACCCTGAGGATCGCCTTCCATTTCCATGCGATTTCCCTTCTCACTCCCTTTCCCTCCCACCTCTCATCCCTGTTTAATATAAATCTTCTTCTCAAGCTCTTCGTCCCTACCCTGTCCTTGTTTACTCCCCTTATATCAAAGGAGTCATTTGGTATTTGTTTTTTAAAGATTGACTAGCTTCACTTAGCATAATCTGCTCTAATGCCATCCATTTCCCTCCAAATTCTATGATTTTGTCATTTTTTAATGCAGAGTAATACTCCATAGTGTATAAATGCCACATTTTTTTTATCCATTCATCTATTGAAGGGCATCTAGGTTGATTCCACAATCTTGCTATCGTGAATTGAGCTGCTATGAACATCAATGTAGCAGTGTCCCTGTAGCATGCTCTTATTAGGTCTTTAGGGAATAGACCGAGAAGGGGAATAGCTGGGTCAAATGGTGGTTCCATTCCCAGCTTTCCGAGAAATCTCCATACTGCTTTCCAAATTGGCTGCACCAAGTTGCAGTCCCACCAGCAATGAACAAGAGTGCCCTTTCCCCCGCATCCTCTCCAGCACTTATTGTTGTTTGACTTCCTAATGGCTGCCAATCTTACTGGAGTGAGATGGTATCTTAGGGTAGTTTTGATTTGCATTTCTCTGACTGCTAGCGATGGTGAGCATTTTTTCTTGTACTTATTGATTGATGCAATACAACTCTTAATACATATATATATCACAGTTTTTCATATCTCTGGTTCTATATAAGGTATGTTGGCACCAATTTGGGTGTTCATACATGTACTTTGGATAACGGTGTCATCACATTCCACAATCACTGCTAATCCCCTGCCTCTTCCCCTCCCCTCCAACCCCTCTGCCCTACGTAGAATTCATCTATTCCTCATATGCTCCCCCTCCCTACCACACTATAGTCAGCCTCCTTATATCAGAGAAACCATTCAACATTTATTTTTTGGGTTTGCCTAACTTCACTTCTCCAATACAATCCATTTACTTGCAGTTGCCATGATTTTATTATTGCTGAGTAAAATTGCATTGTGTATATATGCCCCATATTTTTATCCATTCGTCCACTGAAGGGCATCTGGGTTGGCTCCACAGTTTGCTATTCTGCATTGTGCTGCCATAAACATTGACATGGCTATGACCCTATAGTATGCTGTTTTCAAGTCCTTTGAGAATAGTCCAAAAGAGGAATAGCTGTGTCAAACGGTGTTTTCATTCCCAGATTTCCAAGAAATCTGTATAGAGTTTTCCATGTTGTTTGCAGCAATTTGCCGTCCCATCAGCAGTGTATGAGTGTACCTTTTCCCCCACATCCTTGCCAACACTTGTTGTTTGTCTTTATGATAGCTGCCCTTCTGACTGGAGTGAGATGATATCTTAGAGTGGTTTTGATTTGCATTTCTCTAATTGCAAGAGATGATGAACATTTTTTAAAATATTTGTTGATTGATTCTGCATCCTTTTCTGAGAAGTGTCTGTTCAGGTCCTTGGCCAATGTGTTGGTTGGATTATTGGGTTTTTTGGTGCTTAGTATTTTGAGCTCTTTATATACCTGATATTAGTTCTCTATCTGATGTGTGAGGGGTAAAAATCTACTCCCAGGATGTAGGCTCTCGTTTCACCTCAGATTTTTTTTCTGAGAAGAAACTTTTAAATTTGAATCCATCCCATTTGTTGATTCTTGGTTTTAATTCTTGTGCTATAGCTATCCTATTAAGGAAGTTGGGGCGGCCTAGCCCCATGTGATGAAGATTTTGGCCTACTTTTTCATCTATTAGATGCAGAGTCTCTGGTTTAAATCCTAGGTCCTTGATCCACTTTGAGTTGAGTTTTGTGCATGGTGAGAGATAGGGTTTTAATTTCATTTTTTTGAAAATTGATTTCCAGTTTTCCCAGCACCATTTGTTGAAGAGGCAATATTTTCTGCAATGCATGTTCTTGGCAACATTGTCTAATGTAAGATAATTGTAATTTTGTCAGTTAGTCTATGTGTCCTCTATTCTGTACCATTGGTCTACTGGCCTGTTTTAGTGCCAATACCATACTGTTTTTGTTACTACTGCTCTGTAGTATAGTTTAACGTCTGGTATAGTGATACCACCAGCTTTGCTATTCCTGCTTATAATTGCTTTAGCTATTCTGGGCTTCTTATTTTTCCAGATGAATTTCATGTTTGCTTTTTCTATTTCTATGAGAAATGTCATTGGGATTTTGATCAGAATTGCATTAAATCTGTACAGTGATTTTGGTAGTATGGTCGTTTTGATAATATTTATTCTGCCTATGCAAGAGTAAGGTAGATCTTTCCATCTTCTCAGGTCTTCTTTGGTTTCTTTCTTTAAGGTTCTTTAGGTTTCCTTGTATAGATCTTTCACCTCTTTCTTTAAGTTGATTCCCAAGTATCTTATGTTTTCTTTTTTTGAAGTTTCTGTAAATGGGGTAGGTTTCTTAGTTCCTTCTTGAGGCTTTGTCACTGATATACAGAAATGCTTTTTTTTTAATGTGTGTTAATTTTATATCCTGCTGCTTTGCTGAATTCATTTTTAGTTCTCGAAGTATTCTAATAATGCTTTTGGGGTCTTCTAGGTATAGAATCTTATTTTCAGCAAATAGTGCTAATTTAAGTTCTTTTCCTGTAGTTATTCCTTTAATTTCTTTCATCTGTCTAATTGCTCTGGCCAGTGTTTCAAGAAATATATTGAATAGAAATGGTGAGAGAGAGCACCCGTGTCATGTTCCAGTTTTTAGAGGGAATACCTTTAGTTTTTTTCCCTTTAGAATGATGTTGGCCTTAGGCTTAATGTAGAGAGCCAGTATGATGTTGAGGTATGTTCCTCTTATCTCAAGTTTTTCTAATTTTTTGAACATGAAAGGGTGCTGTATTTTGTAAAGTGGTTTTTCTGTGTCTCTTGAGATGATCATTTGATTTTTATTTTTAAGTCCATTGATGTGATGAATTACTTTTATTGATTTATATATGTTGAACAACCCTGTATTCCTGGACAAACCCCACTTGATCTTGGTGCACGACTTTTTTAATATGTTTTTGTATTTAATTTGGCAGAATTTTATTCAGAATTTTTGCATCTATGTTCATTCAAGATATTGGCCTGAAGTTTTCTTTCTTTCATTTGTCCCTGCCTGGTTTGGGGATCAGGGTGATATTGGCCTCATTGAATGAGTTTGGAAGTGCTGCTTCTTTCTGTATTTTCTGAAATAAATTGAAGAATATTGGTATTTTTGAGTTTCTTCTTCAACGGTCTTGTTTAAATCGGCAGTGTATCCATCTGGTGCTGGGCTTTCTTGGTTGGTAATCTTCTGATGGCATCTTGTATTTCATCATTTAATATTGGTCTATTTAAATTGTGTATGTTTTCCTGATTTAATCTGGGCATATCATATGACTTAAGAAATTTGTAGACGCCTTGAATGTCTTCTATTTTATTGGGGTATACATTTTCAAGATAATTTCTAAATATCCTCTCTATTTCTGTAGTGTCTTTTGGGACATTGCATTTTTCATCATGTATGCTGGTAATTTGAATTTTCTCTCTCCTTTTTATTAGCATAGCTAGGGATCTGTCAGAGAACCAACTTTTTGTCAAGGTTTAATTGTTTCTTTTAATTCAATTTCAGTTCTAATTTGAATTATCTTGCCTTCTACTGCTTTTGCTGTTGATTTGTTCTTCTAGGGCTTTGAGATGAAGTATGAGATGAATTATTGACTTTTTCTTCTTTTAAAGAATGAACTCCATGCAATGAAGTTTCCTCCTAGTACTGCTTTCATAGTGTCCAAGAGATTTTGATATGTTGTGTCTATGTTCTTATTTACCTCTAAGAATTTTTTAAACTCCTCCTTGAAGTCTTTTGTAACCCATTGTTCATTCTATTGTACCAAATTGATTCACTCATTGAACTGCTTATAGTACTTGAAATATTTCAAGTTTGTCTTTTCACAAGGTGGAAGTGTCACTTTACATGTCTCCAAACATTAATATTTTATGAATATTTTACACATTGGGAACGTTTCATGGATGATACTTGAAACTAATTGTATTGGGGATCTCAATC
The DNA here is from genome assembly GCF_045843805.1 of Urocitellus parryii. NCBI lineage: Eukaryota > Metazoa > Chordata > Mammalia > Rodentia > Sciuridae > Urocitellus > Urocitellus parryii. The sequence continues at coordinate 315,117 of NW_027551779.1, read as the reverse complement.
TATCTCATAGATAGAAAGCAGAGAGAATAGGAAGCAGACTGTTTTCAAAAGCCTTTTTACCAGTCTTTTTGTCTCTCTTGTGCACTATCACCTTATGAGAATATCTCTGACAAGTATGATTTGCATTTAGAAAGTGCGCCAAATTTCACATTCTCTGATGGCAGAAAAGTTAGGAGTTGGGCTTTTATTCAGTGCTGGGTTATGGTATATATCGTTCACTTCACTCTGATATGGAATATATGTACTTTTTTTGGACTTATGTATTTTCTTCTGAATTAGATAATGGAAAGTATCTTATTACATAATTAAAGTCACTCTCCTACATGACAGTCAGTTTTACAAATTCTTCATTAAAATTAAAAACTGAATAAGGTTTGGTGCATGTTCTATTGATCTAACAATTTTAATTTCAGGAGCCATTGACATTCGGGGATGTGGCTATTGATTTCTCTAAGGAGGAATGGGAATGCCTGGATCCTGCTCAGCAGAATTTATATAGAGAAGTGATGTTGGAGAACTACAGCAACCTAGTCTTTGTGGGTGAGCATAACTTTCTTAAAATTCCTAATTATCATTATTTAGTTTTCTTTTCTTGAAGTATATCATTTGGGAACTTCTCCACAAGAATGTGTTGCAGATTTATGCTTTCAATAAAGAAGATGGGGTAGTTATTGGTGCTGACAGGAAAATGTTGATGATGTTTATTTTCATCCTTAATGTTTTCCTTTGGTGGCATGATATATATCTTTCACTTGACATATGGTTGACTTAGAGGAATGCAGTGATGTCAAATCCTGTGGCCCACACATTGCAGAGGACATATTTGAGGTAGGCAAGGAAGCCTAAATTCAAAAAGTTTCATTGACACAATATCCAGCAGAAAATATTTTTGAGAAGCTTTGAATTCTCTCTCTTGTTATCAGAAAAACCTGTCCTGTGTTTTGTGCTTTACAATTATGTCATATCCTGCTTTTCCTCCAGTAATGTCTCCATACATTCAAATTAACAACAAAACACTCCCCTTGCCTTGTGAGTGTCAATATTTCCTGACAGATCTTTCATAATTAAAAAATATATTTTTAGTATTTAATGGCTTTCCTATTTATCCATATATGGTGCTGATAATTGAAACCAGGGCCTCATACGTGCTAGGCAAGCTCTCTAACACTACTCTACAACTCCAGATCGTCTTCCATTATTTTCAAGAAAGTTTTGCACATTTCTGGAGACCTCTAGGTAAAACCATTGTAATACATTACTATCATAAGTAAGTTTCTCTAATCTTATTTGTACGTTTTTTTCACTAAAATTTCCTTATCAGTGTTCTTTCTCATATGTGTAATGGATTTTCTGTGAAATTATCTGCCATGGAAGGAAGGTCAAGTTGGACCAAATACTGCTGTTTTGAGAGATGGTGTAAGTTTTATTTGAGTTAGAGGATTTGTAAAATAATACATCTGCAGATATTTATAATTTGCTTTTTTTTTTAATTGTGTACAGTAGGTTTCCTGTTAGAGCCTGGGTTTCCTTTTATCAGTTAATTGTTTCACAAACTAAGATATGTATGATTATTGTTTGTATTGCCAATAATATTATATGTGCTTTTGCTTGTATAAATATTAAGCCTCTTTTGTCCATGAGTTTTGTATTTTATCTTGATTGGCTTTTCTTTCTGCCTATGTACGTAGAAATTGAAGTTTTCTATTTATAAGTGTAATGGGGATTGATGGCAGTGATACTCTCATGCTGAACTACACCCCAAGCTCCTTTTCACTCATTTTTGGTAGAGGTTCTCACTAAGTTATTGAGGATGTCTTGAATTTGCAATTCTCCTGCCTAAGACTTCCTAGTAGCTGAGATTACATGCATGCCCATCATTTGTATACTGATGAGTTTGTTATTATTTATAAAATAAAGACCACATTATTTTAAATGTAGCTTTGAGAAATGTTGCAATTCTCTTTCTTTTAATTTTTATTGTAATCAAAACCACAAAATAACACTTACTGTCTCTAAAATTTTAAATATACAGTTCAGTAACAGTAATTCAAATTGTTATGCAATATATATCTACAAAGTTTACATCTCAAAAAAAGTGCCTAGAAAGCAAGGACTCATTTCTGTCTCCTCATCACAAAACTATTCTCTTTTGTTCAGAAAGCTTCTTTTTAAGTTTAGAGATGTCATGTTCATAAAATTCTGCAGTATTCTTTCAGTGACATTTCAGTTAACCTCTTGTACATACAGTTTGTAAAATATATAATTAGAATAATTTATTTGACTTCAATGTTCTATAGTTTGTATATTCCAATATGGCTCATCGTTCTTTTCAAGGGATATTTGGTTTGCATGCCCCATGATGGCTCTGTTGAATAACAATGTAACAACACTGGTGTGCAATGTTTTTAATTTGCTATTGATGTGAGGGCTTATTGCCACACTAAGAACACCATCTACCTGACTATATGTTTGCATTTACAATTGAATGCTGTAAATTTTAGTATAATTTTAGCAGGGATATAGTCTTATTTGTATTTTGGGGTATATTCATACAATTTAAAGGATATATTTCTCTGCAAAAAAAATTTTTAACAATGGGAGGTTGATGAATACTACATGGAGCCTCTAGTTAAATTTAACTAGTATGAACATCTTTAAATTTAATCTTTCAATTTTGAACAACAGCATGCCCAAGAGTTTTCAATCAACTGACACATATTTAGGGATTTTTGAAAATCCCTACCACTTTTGATTTCAAATATTTATTCCATTTTGGTTACAAAATAACTATCACTTAAATATTTATTAACCTTTGTTTTAATATATAAAATTGATCTAACCAGCATAATATCCCACTTGTGATTAAGAACACGGATTCTTTAAGTCTACAGTACTTTCAAAATACTTTCCAAGTCTTATGCTTTGCAATTACCATTTTGCTTCACTGCATTTCCCTTTTCAGTAAGTGGGGATTGATGTCTCTTAGTATGACAGTGATTCTTTGTTTTCATTCAACCCTCTCAGTGTTTTCTTTGTGTGTTTGTGAAGTATGAAGTATGTAGCGAATGTATTTACTCTTAATTCAGAAGCTAAGGGAAAGGGTACTTTTCACTCTTTTGCCTCTTTTCAAAGTTTCTTTTTTTAATTTAAAATTCTTTCTATGTCCTATAACTGTCTTAAACTGTGTTTTGTGTACTGTAATTTAGACAGCCTAGATTTTGTTCGATCACTTTTGTATGTGTCATTATTATATCCCTTTGCTTTCAGTATGTGTGTGTGTGCTTAGATTTAGAGTATCATGTAGACTCCCAACAGTTGCAATATTTAGAGTTAATTCAGATATCCAAGTTTTGTTTTGATCAGAATTTTGTAATCTTGCATTTGCCAACAAAAAGTCTAAAACTGAAGAGTATCCAATTCATACTTTGTATGATTATCAACTTGACTTCACTTTATTAAAAAACTGACTATATTTATGTGTCCTTTTAAAATTATATTATTGTTACAGGTATATATGCCTACTAATAGTATTGTTGTTATGCTTTTTTTCTTTCAAATTCTACTGCAAAATTACATGTTTTATGACCCATCATTACAATAAAATAGAATTGTTTTGCCAAGAAATGTTTAAAATTTCATATGACTTATATTGCTGTGCACTTACATTTTATTATGAAAGATTACATTTAGTACTTTTTGGAGAACAGATCCAGTGTTGATGAATAGTGTGTGTATTTTTATATGTTTAAAGTCTTCATTTTCCTTCTCTTTTGAAAGGTAGTAGCTGTGAATATAATGTCTTGGTTAATAATTTTATTCTTTCATCCCTTGAATATAGAAAGACTAGAATTTCTTCCTGTGTTGTGAAGAAAGAGAGAACAACAGAAGAAAGTTGGTAGACTTTGAAAATATATTCTGAAGGAGGAAAATCTTTGTGTAACACAATGTATTTTTCTCTACTATATTACTCTCCATAGTAATGTACTCATCTTGGATACTGTGAACACAAAGATGATTAGGACAATCTTCAAAGTAATTTTCTGTGTGTATTTTTATTTGATTTATATATTTCTACAGTAATGATGGACTTGGATTTAATAATCCACTCCCCTGCTGATGTTATTATTTGCTGTAATTTCTTAGGTTTCCAAAATACACTCAACCCAGTACAGTAAGTAAACATGTTTGTTATTTTATTTATTACAGCCATGACTTCTCATCATCCTCGACAAATTTTCCCAGAACATGGAATAAATGAGAGAGAGGGAAGATATGGAAAGTGTGACTTTGACTATCTACAACCAAGAAAACAATGGGAAAATATAGGTGAGAGTAAAGTTCAAAAAACTGAAAATCACTCAGTAGTCTCTATTTATGATAAAATTTTTTTGGTCAAAAGACACCTGAGACAATTAATATCTGAAACAAAAATTCAATGTATTCCAATTATTTTGAGGAGTTTTATATGTCTTTAACAATAAATCCACAGCCATTTTTGAACTGAAAGGCAATGTGCAAAATTTGAAATCTAGTCCATGCATCAGTTTTTAACTTGGCCAAGTATAAAAGTAGCACTGAGTTAAAATACCAGTCAAACATTTGTACAGAAAAGATATTTCTAAAAGTGATCCTTTTGGAAGTTTCTTTATAAAATGTCCATTTTTGTGAAACAAAAGATGAATTTCTCCTTGTGCCCAAATGGACAATATTAAGAATTGTAGAGGGCTGGGGATTTGGCTCAAGTGGCAGCGCGCTTGCCTGGCATGCGTGCGGCCCAGGTTCGATCCTCAGCACCACATACCAACAAAGATGTTGTGTCCGCCGAGAACTAAAAAAATAAATATTAAAAATTCTCTCTCTCTCTCTCCTCTCTCACTCTCTCTTTAAAAAAAAAGAATTGTAGAAAAGTTTCTACTTCCCAATATTGCTCAATGACAATTCTGATACAGATTTCTGGAAAGTGCACTATATAGATAATGCTATAAGTAACATATTAAGCCATGTCTCTACCCTGAGTAATGACCAGTATATTTACCTTGGTGATAAAAATTATGAATATAGAGAAATCCTAGTCCTTTTCTGAAGGAAATTTACCAAAATGAAAAATGAAGGAAAGTCTTGCTTTAGTGATCAAAAACTAGTATTCATTAAAATATTCATAGCCAAGACAAAACCTGCAAGTGTAAGATATGTTAAAGGGCTCTTTACCACAGTGCAGAGCTTGCTTAATACAAGAAAATTAATAGAGAAAAAGAGCCCTATATGTATAGAAGATATTGAGCAAGCAAATGCTTTGCTATATTTTTTTAAACACAGCAGATACTATGACAGTGATAAATTCTACAAATTTAAAAAATGTGAAAAAAAACTTTTAGTGAAAAGTTTCAACTTGTTAAGTAACAGAGGATTCATACTGAAGGAGAGACTTGTAAATGTAAAAAGTGTGGGAAAGCCTTAAAAAGTTTTTCAACCCTTACTCAACACGAAAAAATTTATTCTGCAGAGAAGACCTACCAATGTGAAGAATGCAATGCACTCAAGAACTTTACTCAACATCACAGTGTTCATTCAGATGATGTGCCATGCAAATGTAAAGAATGTGACAAAACTTCTAATAAAAGCTCAAATCTTATTTGTCACCAGTGGACACACCCTGGAGTGATGCCCTACATATGTAAACAATTTTTCAAAGGTTTCAGTCAAACACCAAGCCTTAAAAATTGCCAGAGAATTCATACTGGAGAGAAGCCCTACAAATGTAAAGTATGTGGCATGAGTTTTAATAGAAACTCAAATCTTGATCGCCACAACAGGATTCATACTGGAGAGAAGCCCTACAAATGTAAAGTGTGTGGCAAGAGTTTTAATACAAACTCAAATCTTGGTTCCCACAACAGGATTCATACTGGAGAGAAGCCCTACAAATGTAAAGTGTGTGGCAACAGTTTTAGTGAAAAATCATCACTTACTCAGCACCAGCAAATCCACACTAGAGAGAAGCACAACAAATGTAAAGAGTGTGGCAAAGCTTTTAGTAGACATCCCAGCATAATTGTCACAAAAGGATTAATACTGGAGAGAAGCCCTACAAATGTAAAGTGTGTGGCAAGAGTTTTAGTTACACATCATCACTTACTCACCACCAGCGATTTCACACTGGAGAGAAGCCCTACAGCTGCAAAGAATGTGGCAAAGCTTTTAATAGCATCTCACCGTGTAATTGGCACAAAAGTATTCATACTGGAGAGAAGCCCTACAAATGTAAACTGTGTTGCAAAAGTTTTCATACAAACTCACATCTCCATTACCACAATAGGATTCATACTGGAGAGAAGCCCTACAAATGTACAGGGTGTGGCAAAGTTTCAGTCAAAAATCATCACTTACTCAGCACCAGCAAATCCACACTGGAGAGAAGCCCTACAAATGTCAAGAATGTGGCAAAAGTTTTAATCAAAAAATAGTACTTACTCGGCACCTGAGAATCCACACTGGAGAGAAGCCCTACAAATGTACAGTGTGTGGCAAAAGTTTCAGTCAACAATCATCACTTACTCATCACCAGCGAATCCACACTGGAGAGAAGCCCTACAAATGTAGAGAATGTGGCAAAGATTTTAATCAACAATCATCACTTACTCGACACCAGAGAACCCATACTAGACAGAAGTCGTATAAATGTGAAGAATGGTAAAGCTTTTAATATTGAAGATCACATCTTACTAAATATTATAGATTTTATACTGGAGAATTTTTACAATGAAAACATTGCATCAGTGTCTTTAAGGATGAATCAACCGTATTTCACAGTAGTTCAATACTATTTCACACCAGAGATATGATAGCACAGAAATCATATAAATATAAAATAGGTGACAGAGTCTCCAATAATTGTTCACACCCTACTCAGCACCTCAGAATTCATACGAGTGAGAGGACATGTGGAAAAAATTTTGTAAAGCTTTTGGCCATTGATCCAACATTTTTAAAACGCTGCAGGATTTATAGCATATAGAAACCCATAGATTGTGTCCAAGACTGTATTCAAATTTCCAACATTTTTTAATTACTGACGTCATATCTGTAGCAAATGTGGAGTAGCATTTGTCCAAAGTGTGTACCTTAGATAACAGCACAATATTTAGAAAAACACCTTGACAAATATAAAGATTGTAGTAAGTTTCTTATCTATAGCCCATCCCTTGAAGTATTTGGGACCTAGGAGGGAAAAAATCATTTAAATGTAGAAAATGGGTAATTGCTTTTGACATTTGCTGAAAATTTTCTAGCATCTTTAGCTGATATTGTAGAAATAATGAAATACAAGTATAGAATTGTGTATCCCTAAAAGGATATAATTTTAGTATAAATCAACAATTACAAAAGAGTCTCATTTTTTTCTGGATCAATAATAATTCTCAGAGTTGATTATCAGAGGTTTCTTAAGATTTATATGAAATTTAAAATTTTCAGAGCCCCTTAAACTTAGGGGTTTAATCAGTAAACCACATCCTCAGATTTTTTTCTTTTTTATTTAGAGATAGGGTTTGCTAAGTTGCATATGTCCTCATTAATTATGGAGCCTGACTTTGAACTTGCAAAGCTTTTTACATCCCTATGGTCACAGCATGTTCCACCATGCCAGTGTTACAGAGCGTTTTTACTTATATTTCATTACAGATGCAATTTGTTGCTAAATAAAGTGTGAATTTCTTAATGTTAACTTTGTCATGCATTTAATGATGTTATTAGGTCACACATCTCCCACTTTCACTTTGCTACTGGATCGATGCAATAGTAAAACATTCTATTGGGTAAATAATGCTATAACGTCTCCATTAATTATTTCATATGTTTAATCAAGTATAATTTGGAGAATATTATTTATGTAAATTATATACGCTCTTGTTTGTAATTATGGAAAAATTAAGAGAGTTATAGGAAGGACCTAGGGATACTAAAATAATGCCCAGATATCCCTAGTTTGAATTATGAGTTTAACATTTCACCTTATAGAATAGCAGTACACCCTAAGGGATCTACAACTCCGGAGAGTTATACAAGCTCCCAATCAGGGAGAGGAGAAAGACCCAAGAGACTAGGAGCCAACATGGGTATTCAGGCAATAAAGGAGGATTGCTGAAGGGGGAAAGAGTCTTAATGTTTCCTGGGGAATCCACATGGTCCATAGGCCCATCCTGACTATTGGACTGAATAAACCATGCAGTTCCTCATGAATTCTATGACGTTCATCACTGAGGTGACTATACTCACCTCTAGTGTAGGAAAAATATCACAATTTTGGACCACCTCATTAGTTTTGCATGCTCAGTAGGAAATTTAAATAGAAACATGTAAAACGATGACTATAAAGAAAAGACATACTGTAGGAGCATTTATGCCCCCACATTTTTTATTTCATTATATATTTTGATTTTGTAGACCCTTTGGTTCTACTTAATAATTTACAATATAATGTTTGTTATACTTATTGGATAATAAGTATAACATGTGATAGATAGCATGTGTCATGGTCTCCCAGAACCCTCTGCAACCCAGTAATTATAAGATACTATTAACTAACGATGTTCCTCCTCAGATCTTATAGCTCCAAGAGCCCATGACACCACAGAGAGAGAAACACAATTTTGATTGAAATAAACCGCTAGACTCTCATCTACAAGTCCTGTTCAGAATGTAAAAACGCAATATTCTCTTTATATGTGAGCCTTTGGGTCAACAAAATACCACCCACCAACATTTCATTTAAGTTTATTTGGGAAAATAAATATTGAAATATAATGATAAGTTCTAGGAGAATAATATTCTCACCATTCTTTATTCCAAAGCGTAAATATCTAGGTTTCATGCTTATCTCCACATTATTTTATGCAGAAAACTGGCTTCATTTTACCTATGAGAGTTTAAACTATTTATATGGCAAGGAGGGAAGATTCAATCCTAGAGGTCTATGGAAAATACTAAAGATCTTCCCTTTTCTTGAATGGAATGATGTCTGCAGTCCTTGATGAAATAAAGAATGCTGATTTCTCAATGCATCTGGCTAGGTGACTCACTCATTGGAATCCCAATTTATTTACTCATCTCAAGGCTATCATTCCCTCCTCTAGGATCTGACCTGTTCTTGGGAGGACTTGGTGTTCTTCAGGGGATCACCAGGTCATGCACGATGCTGGAATGAAGTTTTCTTTGTTCTATCTTGTATTTATTCGGCCTCACTTTCAATACAAGTTAGAACAAGACTTCAGACTCATCTGTGGAGAGGATGCTCTGCCCAGCACTTCCCAGTCAGGACCCTGAGAAGCTCTTTGGGACTCCCCAGTACATAGGTTCAGTGGTTGGGTTTTCCTAGTCTGGCAATACAGTTGCCTGTGTCTTTCCCTTTTGATTTCTCTCTTGCTTTTATACTATTACTCAAGGAAACACTGTCTCGTGTGAAGAGAGTGTCTTTATTATCTATTGGATCTGACCTGCCAAGTTGAGCAGCTGCCCACATACTGAATGTCACAAACACATGTATGTGTTATCTAATCAGTAAGTAGTGTATCTTTCAACTGCATGATTTTTATTGCATGGGGGAGGAAATTGGGAATGCTTTCTTTGAGTTCCCACAGCACTATTCATAGTATTCATAACACTGCTATGTAATGTTTCCTCTCTGCTCAAATTGTAAGTATTGTTCTTGTGCTGCTTTGTAAAACAAATAGAAAAGAGTTGTAAACCAAATTTTTTGTGATTATAGCTAGTTGTGCAGACTGACATGGGCAGCTCTATATACCATTGTTGTTTTATATGGGCTCAAGGTACTCTTTTATACTTTTATTTAACCTTAATGACATTACCATTCACTGAAGAAATTTTAACTCACAAACCTTCTCGGTATACAAATTTTCCCTTGTCATTTTTAAAATTTCTTACTCTTTTTAGGTATACATGATAGTAGAGCAAATTTTGACAAATTATACATGGAATAAAACTCATTTTTGTCAGCATTTTATTCTTGAGGTGTACATGGTGTGGACCTTCCCTGGTGGTGTATTTATATATAAACATTGAAAAGTTGTGTCTGATTCATTCTACTGTCATTTGTACTCCTATTTCCCTTTTCTTGTCTTCAATCCAACTTTGTCTAATCCACTGAATTTCTATTCTCTCCCCCCCTCCCTTGCTAAGTGCTTTAGCATCTATATATATTATGTATTATATGTAATGTCTGTTTCACTCTACTATCATTTCTATCCCCATATTCCCTCCCCTCCCTGCAATCCTCTCTACTTAATCTAAATAACTATTCTTCCCCACCCCCATTGTGAATTAGCATACACTTATTGGAGGAAACATTTGGCCTTTGTGTTTGTGTGTGTGTGGTGGGGGGGCTTATTTCACTTAGCATAATATTCTTCAACTCTATCCTTTTACCACCAAAAGGCATAGTTTCATTCATCTTTAAAGCTAAGTAATATTCCATTGTTGGGGCAAATTTTATATATATATATATATATATATATATATATATATATATATATATATATATATATATATCACATTTTATTTGTCCATTCATCTGTTGAAGAAAACATAGGTTGGCTCTATGTTTTAGCTAATGTGAATTGTGCTGCTATAAACATTGGTGCAGCTGTTTTCCTGTAGTATGGTGTTTTTAAATGCTTTGGGCATAGTCCAAAGAGAGGGATCGCTGGGTCAAATGATGTTTCCATTCTGGTTTTTCAAGGTGTCTCCATACTGCTTTCCATGGTGGTTGCACCAATTTGGAGTCAATCTGATAAGCAATGTGTGAGTGTTCCTTTTCACCCACATCCTCACCAACAATTACTGTTGCCTGTATTATTAATGTTGCCATTCTTACTGAAGTGATTTGTATAAAATCTGTAGGTTCTTTCTTCACATTATTGTTTCTTTTGCTGAGAAGCAGCTTTTTAGTTTGAATCTATCCCCTTTATTTATTCTTGATTTTTAATTTTTGTGCTGTAGGGGTCTTGTTATGGAAGTCAGATTGAGGACGAACATTCACCACAGATTTTTAAATGGCATCCCAAGTTCATGAACGTTTCACTTTTATTGTTTCTCTTACTATCTTGCCTTATACATCTACATGTTCTAAAGAGTCATGAAATGATCTAGCTTCTCATACATGATTTTTTGATGACTGTTATTTTTCAATATGTAGCTGCAGATTGTTTAAAATATAAATCTATTATATTAGACTTTAAATAAAGCACATCCATGCCTTGTGTAGGAAATATTACATCAATAGAACAACATCAAATCTATAATATATATAAATATATATAAAAGCCTGGATTCAAATGCATGCACATCCACCCCAGAGCTTGGCCCATAACACTTATTCTATACTAGTTCTACACTTTAGAACCTCCATGAAAGCTCTTATATATATCCAAAGCCTGAGACTCACTCACCAGACATTCTTCTTTTTTGAGGGGGTGGTACGATGATGAAGATTGAAATCAGGGGCACTCAACCCCAGAGCCACATCCCTATCCTTATTTTATGTAGAGACAAGATCTTACTGATATGCTTAGTAAATTTTTTTTCACTGAGGCTGTCTCTGAACTTAAGACCCTTTTTCCTCAGCCTTCCAAGCTGCTGAGATTACAGGCAAATACCACCATGCCCAGCTCCCCAGAGAGCCTTCTCTAACTGGTTGGAACCCACTTTTTCAGGATGTTTTGGCCTAATCCTCACAAGTAGAGATGAAACTGTTTTCCTCTATATTAAAAATCAGGGCTACAAAGAGATTGGACCCAAGAACACCTAATTACACAGCGTGTCCACATTACAACAAAGGTGTGGTCTGCAATTCTCCATCTTTCCAAAGAGCTCTTCTTGGCTCCACAAAGTTGGGAGTACTGGCCAACCTTCTGCCATTGATCATTTAGAAGCCTCCACGGATGTCAGTGTGTATGAGGGACAGAATTCCAGGTGGCACGTTGGTGATTAGTAGGCTATGCCAGGGAGTAAGGCAGAGACAAATTCACCAAAGGCACAAAACTTTCATGTGGCTGGTCCAGGATTGGGGCTGCATGAGGAGATTCTTTTCCTCCACCCTTGATGTGTCTTTCCTAACTGTTCACATGCTGAAACACTTGTTCAATGACTTGCACCCTTTTCCTGTTTTATGTTTCCCTCTCATGTGGCTTTGGAGGTCTCATGTTTGGCAATTATTGTGAATTTCTTCTTCATTTTTCCAACCTCCCTCTTCCCATCCATGTGGAATTTCTGTCTCTGGATATTAGTTTTCAATTTATATATTTCCATTTAGTCGAAATTTCCATTACCTCTAGAAAAAATAAATGTTTAATTCATTATCATGCTTGTAATTACCCTTCACATGTTGATAATGGCAGTGTTCAAGAACTATCTTCTGATTTCTATAACTGGAACATAAGTGGGTCTGCTTGAAATGACTGTCCTTTCTTTTGACTCCAGATAACGGGGATCTTTTTAATATAGCACGTTAATGATTTTATGTATATTTATATACAGTACCCAGGATACTAACCCTGCTTTTTACATGGTTTTCTCCCAGAGAAGGTGGAGTTGATCATGTAGGCTTCTCAGAATGGACTCCAGCTCAGACTCTGCCTCGGCTCTGACTAGATTCCATCTGCCTGTGATTTCTACAACATGGACCTGTAGGTCTTCATCTTCTTTTCTTAATTTTAATATTTCACTTAGAGCTTAAACCACAGGACTGTCACTTTCAAAAGGATGACTTAACAAACCATCACTAACCACAAGAAGGTTTGCTCCATGTACAAACTAGGAAAGAGGGGCCCATCACATACTTTAGGGCTTCAGGGAAATTATGGGGGTGCCAGTAGTCCCTCATATCAAAATAGAGGCATTATAGGTTGTGGGACAGGTTTGGACTAATTTGATTTTAGGACCAGAATTAGAGTAATTTAAGTTTCCTTTTCAACATGAGAAAATAATCTCAATCAAGATCCTTTTCCAGATGTGTCCAGGATACTTTAAGGGTTTGAAGCCCAGATCTCTTGGATTGCTGTTATCCATCAGAGATGACATTACAATTAAGAGAGATGACATGTCCTACTGGGGAAGCCACTGTTCCGTGTTCTCCAGTGGGAACTTTGTGCCTTTCTACAAACATTAAAATTACAATTCTGCAGAGACAGAACTTAAACACATCCTTTCCATAAAACTTACAAGTGTTTGTGCTCTGCTCAGCTTATTCAGGTGACAAAGTACCTCTGTGTCCTCAGATGTAGAGTTAGTGTGGATTCTAAAAAGGGCATTGGAGGAGGGAATTCAATCTACTAGTGAGCTTTTCCAGTAGCTTCTTTGCTTCTCAAAGAAGCAAACATCTTTAGAAGACAATATCCTCATTGCACCATATACAACATGGTCCTCTGAGCTCATTAGGACTGTTGGAGCCCAGAGGATCATGTTCTGTATGGTGTTACGAGGATATTGTCTTCTAAAGATGTTTGCTTCTTTGAGATCCTGCTAAAATGAGTCAATTTTTCTTATAGGGAATGTCAGATTTTCTTCTTCATTTTTCAATTTAATAACTTCATGGGACACAACTTACATATGGTATGTCATGTAGAGATTTTAAACACTACTAATTTGTATACTAATTACCAGGGAATTAATAAGTTTTAATATTTTGATTGATAATCTTGCTTTGGTCATTTTCATAACTCATAGAAGAATTATTGTTTGAGTAATTGTACATTTTGAAATCTTTAGAGGGAAATGAGGTTCTATGTTCAAAACCTCATTTTATAGAATGGAATCTCACATGGTTAAGAACTTTCAGATGGTAAATGTCAAACAAGGGACCCTGATCAAAAGGAAGTACATTAAGTCTTTTAGAAAATCAAATAAATGTGCTGGTAAGTTCCAATTCATGGTGGCAAAATATAGGCTTGTGAATATAATTCACAAGAATTTGGAAGAATATTTTTATGTATTAGTCCATTCTGTTTTAATCACTAAAAACATTTTGAAATATCTAATAATGGAAATGTGTAAACTTAATTTTGCTTAGAGGAACATTCTGGACACTTGAAAATCATCCTGCCCTGGTCACTTTCAGATGTTTTTCCAAAATTCAATTTTTATGTCATTAGCACGCACAGGTAAATGTGACTCTAAGACACACAGATCAAGATAAAACAGGAAAGCTTAAAGCAGAACTTGTCTCTTCCATCGAAATATCAGTCAGGGAAAATGGACCCTCCTGCAGGATCATGTGGATTTCCCAGTAATGAGAGCTTGGGGTCTGCAGAGAAGTGCTTGGGCTCTCTCATCCCTGAGGATGTCCACAGAACAGAGTAGAGGAGAGTGTGGCTGTGGAGTCTCTAATCAAGACCTCCAGAGACCAAGCAAGAAGCTGGCCTGATTTTATTGTGCAGTTACCATGTGTACTCAGGCAGTGCCTAAGCAAAATATAGACAGCCACCAATGTAATGTCTGTTAACTGTCCTTGCAGTGAACAATCAAAGAGTGGAACTGCAACACATAGCCTAGTGCCCAGAGGTGTGCCGATGGGGTAAGCAGTTTGCCACTCACACGCCTAGCATGGGGAGTGGCCTGCCATACAGACACCCTTAATCTATGCCCTGTATGCTGTACTCCATGCACTTGTCCCCACAGAGAAGCACCTCTGGGGCTTCTTTTTTCTTGACTTTAAAGAACAATTTCTCTTCTAGTTGCTTTTCTCAGGAGAAATTTAAAATAATTGTAATATGAATATCATAGATGTAAGTATGAACCCTGAGCTGTATTTTAAAACCCTGACAATTTACAAAAGGAACCCATGGTTCTCATATCTACTTCTCACAAAGAGCTGCCATTCATTCAGTCAAGTCTCGCCCAGGGTTTGCTCATTGTGTTACTGGAGGGTGTGTTTTGCAGCAGAGGGGCTGAGTGATGGTGTCACACTCTCTGAGGTGTAGGTCATTTCTCCCTAGTGATATATATAGATTCCCAATACACAAAGAGCCACAAGTAAGAGGTTTCTGCCTAGGCTGACATCAGTCCCAAGCCCACTTGCTTGAAGAAAGACCAGTCTCAATTCTTCAT